>NC_081419.1:57343018-57590518 GCF_949786415.1 Peromyscus eremicus
TATTTAAATCCCCTACTAAGATTATCTAGCCAACCCTTTGTTTTCCATGTGTGTAAGAAGCACCCTGAGTGTAATAAATAATACAGCACTCTGGTGTGTCTCCATCCTAGCACACAGTATACCTGATTCCAGCTTTATGTTACTAATGTCTGTCTTTCTTAATATCTGTTACTTTCAATCAGGTTTCCAGTGCCCAGATGAACAGTTCATGGCATATGCCATACCATTTCATAGCATGATAGTTGAAAAAAAAAAGTTGGAAACTGGTAGGTGATACCAAGGTTGTGAAGGTATTAAAACCCTCATAGGTAGCTAGTGAGAATGTAAATGATGCAGCCATTGTGGAAAACAGTTTGGCTATTACGTTAAGCATAGAATTACTGTTTGACCAAGCAGTCTATTCCAACAAAATTGAAAATACTTGTCAATTAGCAGGAAGAATCCAAGTGTCTACCACCTGATGAACACGTATACAAAACGTGATCTCCCATTATAGAATATGACAAAAGTGAATGAAGTGCTGATTCATGTAAAATTTGAACACTGAAAGAGAAACCAAACATAAAAATATGTATACTATACTATTCCATTCATATGAAATATTTATTATATTCATAAAGTCTATGAGTGTGGAAAATTAATTGTTAGTTGTCAAAGCCTAGAAGAGAAATGGGGAATTGCTGGTAATAGGCTTATGGTTTCTTTTGGGGTTGATGAAAATACTCTAGAAATAGATACAATGGGTGCATAGTCTTGTAGAAAAAATTGATAACTAAATGTTATACTTTATCAGGGAGAATTTTATTAGATGTGAATTATATGCTAATAAATACTTTTACAAACTCTTCACACACCTCCTATCCTAACACTCATCATCATGGATAATGATAAGGAATGATGTCCCATTTTGTTTCCAACTTTGTTTCACCCATATCACTCTTTTAGACAGCCTATGGGCAGAGGCTAACCCCATCACACACTCTTTCCTCAGCATGCCGACATTTTATACAATCAAAATCATGTGATTAGTTCTACAGGTCAGCTAGGAGAAAATATGTTTAAAAAAGGCAAAATAAATTGTTGTGTGTAGAAAGAACTAAGACTCATCCTGCAAGCCAGGCTGATGGTGTCACTCCTGCCTTGAGAACCTCCATGTATTCAGTGTACCTTGAGAAGCATCCACATCCTTACCATGGCCCTGAAGACTTCTACAAGCCTAGCGTAGCTCCCAGAATCATAGATGCACTATAGATTCTAGGTATATTGAATCTCCCACTATTGCATGAGAAAGTTAGGATCCTTCATTATCCAGAACCTTTAACTTGCCTTTCTCTCAAAAGTAGGATGCCTTTACTGTGTTTGCCTCTGAGTGATTTTTCACAAAATGTGAATTAAAAGCTTAGTGGTTATTAGGTAATGGAAACAATGAATTGTTGGTCTACTTTGTATGATGAACTGTTGTTGGTTGTTTTTGCTCTTTACTCTTTGAAAGGCCTGCCACCAAGCTCCCAAATAAACAAACAAAGGAAGGCTTCTTATTATAAATAGTCAGCCTTAGCTTGGCTTGATTCTAGCCAGCTTTCCTTAACTTAAATTATCCTGTCTACCTTTTGCCTTTGGGCTTTTACCTTTTCTTACTTCTGTGTATCTTACTTCATGGCTGGCTGGGTGACTGGGCTGACCCCTAGCATCCTCCTCTCCTTGTTCTCCTGCTCTTTCTTCTTTCTTGCTTCCAGATGTCTCTTTCTATTTATTCTCTGCCTGCCAGCCCCGCCTATCCTTTCTCCTTCCTTGCTATTGGCTAGTCAGTTCTTTATTAAACCAATCAGGTGTTTTAAACAGGCACATAAACACTGCTTTGCAGAGTTAAACAAATGCAACACAAACAAATGCAACACATCTTTGCATCATTAAAAAAATGTTCCACAGCATAAACAATGTAACACATCTTAAAATAATATTCTACAACAATGAACATAATCTTTTTACACACTGTCAGGCATATGTTGCCATCACTCCATATATTTATGAGCATTATAAACAATTTTCCAAACCTTGGCTTTAAAGCAAAAATAACACGAGAATTGTTGGCAGGGCCATTCAAGGATTTGTCATTATTAGCTCTCATGATGATTAGTTACAGATTAAGGACCAGATTCTGGTGTTTCACATTTTGTAGATTTTTTTTTTTTTTTTTTTATTTTTAAGGGTGGAAGTGAATTCTTCCTGGAAGAAAAAAGTACAAAACTGTTGTGGTTTTATTGACATAAAGTTCTTTTTTTCTTTTGGATCTAACCCAGATATATTACTTTGTCTTTATTTTGTCAATTCTTATAAATAATAATTAGTCATTTTTATGCTATTTTTAATCACTTTGGTCCCCTCATTCGTAAGTTCAACAATCCTTGACATGTTCTTAATTCTGTATACATATAAAACTTGGTATTCCATTTTACATGTAACTATTTTACATTAGACACTCAACTGATTTGTTCAGTTTTCAAAATTTTCCCAAAGGTTTTGTCATAATCAACACCAAAGTACTTTTCAGAAAAATAATATATATTTCAAAAAGGAGAGGAAACCTACTTTGTCCTGGCCCAGTGCACTAAGGATGGCCTACAAACAGGGATGCACTTGGCTCATGCCCTTTTCTGGCATCTTTTTTTCCAGAGAAGTTTAAATAGTATCCTGTCTTTTCCTGTAGGCATATCCTGGATGAGACATTATTGATGGAGTGGAGAAATAAGCTGGACATGGTGGTGCAGGCCTTTTAATCTGAGCACTGAGTGGGCAGAGACAAGTGGATTTCTATGAATTCAAGGCTGGTCTGATCTACAAAGTGAGGGCTAAGCCAGCCAGGGATATGTAGGGAGATCCTGTTTCAAACAAACTAAAGAAAAAAAAAGAAGAGAAGTGAGGAGGAGGAGGAGGGTGGAAGGAGAGAAGGGGGAGGAGGAGGAATACGGGACTTTAGTGTAAATAATTCAAGAGCAAGTCAGAGTAATCGAATCTGTGCAAAAATATTTACTCATTTACACCAATTGAATATTTAATGATGGCCCTTGGATTTTAAGGTTACTGTTTTCTTAATATGGACATATAAAATAGAAAACTGTCTACCTCTACTTTCAGAAGTGAACATTATCCATTTTGGAATACACTGAAATTGCACTGTGGCTTCATGCCCAACAAATGTTAGCAAAAAATCGTTTAGTGTAATTCACTCACCAATAGTGCAAACTATGAAATGATAGCAAAAAAAATCTACATTTTGAATTTTTAGTATATTAATTTATAGTAGTTACTCGGGAAGCAGTGTTTTTAATGGATTAATATGCAGTTAAAAAAAAGGGGGGGAGAAAAGCTTTGAGTATTGTGTTTAAACACTGAAAGAACACTAACATAATGCATGTGTGTTCAAGAAAAGCAAAAGAAATGGAGCCAAGTGTTGGATGACACACACCCAGGATGACACACACCCAGGATGACACACACCCAGGAGGCTTCAGAGCAGCTCTACAGAAAAGTCGACTTATATCCAAGATATTCTCATCTTTGATTCATTGTCTTTAGTATGATAATTACTACAGAATTATTCTTAATCTCGTGATTATTTTTTAATACTTTTAATAATGTTCCTGGAATTTTGACGTTTTATTTTATGTCATATTTCTCTAGAACTTTAATAATACTCTATCTTTTCGGTATTCCTTTGGGTTTTTTTAGACTTCCTAATTTAAAAATATTTAGTGCAAACAAGAGAACCTTAAACAAATACATTTAAAATGGATATTTGAAATGCTTCCTGCAAAAACAACTGCTACTTTCATAAAAATGTAGATGAGACATAGAAGAACAATCCTGATATTTTGCACTGTTTTGATAGTTTCCCAGAAAACTTTATTTCCGGTTGTAATTCATATAAGAATCAAGTGGGGCTGTGCCTATGACATATTTCAGTAAGCTTAATTACTGCCGTTGGAGCTTCTCACATTTCCCTAATGAATCACTGGCCTATTATGAAGAAATGACTCTCTCAAAGGACAATCATTTATTACACCTGAGCCCTTTTGATTCCAACTGTACCACATGCTGCCTAATAATTTGCAATGATTTAGGAAGATTGCCATAACCACTCAATTACTTAAGCGGCTTTGGATGCAATCTATATAGCACAAGGCACATCCTTGGCCTATTTTTACAACTGTCTTGTTAATTAAAAAGAACCTAGAAACAGTTGTGTTCTAAGCATCCCACCTATGCTGAGGACTAAAAGTAGTCACTTATTTCTGTGGCCATCCAGCAGTTGTGCCATGGAATACAGCTGGGGAAAGAAAGACATAGACTGGGGTTCAGGAAATGGGATCTCAAATCTGACTGTCTTGCTTTTCAGCTTCGGAGCTTTGGGTAATAGTATTCTCTGAGCTCAGTTTCCTTCTCTTTATAGGACATGAGCCACCACTACGGATTTCTCAGCCATTTTCTTAATTAACATCGTATCTCCACATAACCTATGGTAAGGTTAAAAATATTTTTGCAATAATGTTGCTAGAATATTTATAAAACATCTCAGTGATTAATAAACATAATAAAATATCAAATAATAAATAAATTAAAATAATAAAACAACACTGTGTGATGGATTAAATAAAATATCCCTCATACTCTTGGGTATCTGAATATTTGGTCCCCAGTTATGATATTTTTTGGGTAGGTTTAGGTGGTTTGGCCTTACTGGAAGAAGTATGAACTGGGGGTGGGATTTAAGGTTTCAAAATTCATGTATCATTTCGAGTACACTCTACTTTCTGTTTGATGTTCAAGATATGAGCCCTTAGCTCTTAATTTTCATCTCCAGTCACCACGCCTGCCTGCTTCCACACTTCCCTACCATGATCGTGATGGACTCGTATCCTTCTGGAACCATATACCTCAAATAAGACCTTAATTCTAAGTATGTTGCCTTAGTTTTGATATTTTGTCACAGCAATAGAAAAGCAACCAAAACAGAAATTGGTATCAGGGAGGAAGTATTTCTGTGACAGACCTGACCATGCTAAGATTTAAACTCTGGAATATGGGTGAGCATTGTAACCAGAGTTTAATGAGCCCCCCCGGAGGAGGAGTTTGGGAGACAGTAGTGCTGAGAGCTGTGTGGACAATGGAGCCTACCTCACAAGGATTCAGAGAGGACTAATATTAACAATTGGGATAGAAACCTTTCTTGTGATATTTTGGCAAAAAATGTGGGTACTTTCTGCCCTTGCCCTAAGAAATTTCCTGAGGGTAAATTAAAAAGTAATAGACTAATTTATTTGTCAGAGAACATTTCAAGACAGCCTAATATTGACTCTGTTTTATGGTTTTTAGTAATCACTTTTATCGAGATCTACAAAGAAAAAAGAGCAAGATGGGTAAAAGGAAATACAAATGGTATAGTTTGGAGAGGAAAAGGATACTAGCAAGATTAATACTAAATCTTCTCTCTCTGCCTTTCATCTCAGGGTAGGAGCACTGAGGTTGCAGGTGTGTGCCACCACGTTTAAATTGTTTTAAATTTATATATATATATATGTTATATATAACACATGTTATATATGTCTATCTATGTATATATGTTATATATGACATATATATAACACATGTTATATATGTGTGTTATAAATATATATACACACATAAGTGTGTATGAATTCCTGAATATATGTACATACACATAAATACATATTTTTTACTAAACGTGTAAATACAACATGCTCAGTCTATATATTAATTTTACGCATATGGTTTATGATTTTGGGGCTGGTCACATGGTATTGGGTAACAATTGGCAGCTCTTCCCAGGGAAAGGTAATTTTTCCTGCTCTCAGCATTCCCTAGTTGCCTGTAGTTGTTTATCCAGGCTTGGAGACCTTTCCACATAAACATATCTGATGGTGTTGTGTGCCACCATACTTGACTTTTTACACTGGTTCTGGGGGATTAAATTCAGGATCCCATGTCTGCTTAACAAGTATTTTATAGATTGAGCCATCTCCCCAGCCCCAAACACTCTATTAACTGTCATGTTTTTCTTCACAGTTTCACTTGCAGCTTTTCTTTCTTTCCTTTGTCTCTTGCATCACTCATTTTGTTAAACTTGAATACTCTTTAAAATTAAAAAAAATAATAATACCTAAGTTTTATGGTAAGTGGAATTTATATTTTGAAACACAGAGAGTTGTAGTTATCTTCCCTGTGTAAAGTGTGACATGGAAATTAAACTGCTGAGTTTCTCTAGTCGTACATACTCCGCCTCAAATGTCTCACGTTTAGCAAGAGTTTTATTGTTCAATTTGAAGTGATCCAACAGCTAAGAAACTTCTCAAAGATTATATCACATTCCCAAACTTTGCTTGTAACAGTTTCCAAGCTAAAGCTTTAGTTACAAACATGAAGTCATTGGTTGACTAGTGTCACTGCGATACTGACAGCCTCACAACATACAGTTTATATTCTCACATTATCAAACACTGATCACTAAAGCAATGCCTTTGCACATCATTTGTAGAAGGTATTTCAGGATAATTTTATGTGGAAAGACAAAAATTTCACATATACATAGTTTTTCTCCAGTGAATCATAATTTAATTTTTTAAATATTTATTTATTTATTTAGATGTATGTGCATGTGCATGCATGTATCTGTGCACATATATGTAGGTTGTGAACATCTGCAGAAGTGCTGTGAGGTCCACAGAAAGCATTGAGTATCCTACACTACTCTCTACCCATTCTTTTGATAAAGTTATCTCTCTCTGAGCCTGAGATTTACCTTTCCTTGGCTACACTAGAAGCCAGCCAGCCCCAGTGATCCTGTCTTCATATCCTCAAGAGTTGGGTTATAGGTATTGGCTGGAAACTTGGATTGTTACATGAGTACTGAGATCTGAACTCTGGTCCTCATAATTGTGTGACAAGCGCTGAACCCTCTATATCTCCCATACTTTGAATGCTTGTGTTTATGTGAAAGGGGTGCAACAACTGAGATTTTGAAAATCCTTTTAGTCTTTTGAATTTTTATTCCTCACAAGGCCTTGCAAAACGTTTTGGTTAATGAAAAAGCAATAGTTTCAAAATACTAGTTAAATATAGAAGTATAATTCAATTGCTGCAATTAAAGAGTCAATTCTTCCGTTTAAACCAAATTACAAAGTAGAACCAGCCCTCAAGTCATGAATTTTAATTTTTAAAAGCTGCATATATATTCCCTCCCTTTCTTTTAACATTTCTTTCAGAAAGAGCTCCTATTAAAAATGCAACTTTATATACATAAAATGTATATTTATAGAACCCCAATTAATAAAGCATTTCTATAAGGAAAGAGCACATGGTCATTAGGACAAGAGCCCCTAAAATTTTGACCTTGTCTCTGACCACAAACGAGAAGCACAATTATACCCAGAAGAATCCTCCAGGCCAATTCTTGCTAAGTGTGTTTATCCAGTCATCCGGCATGCCACACAGCTGGGAACTATTTAGAGGTCTGATAGACATTCCTGTCTAGGAACTTTGTCTTCCTGATTTTCTGCTTTGTATCATGTTAGAGACAGTTTAATATGAGTACATCAAGTGTTTTCAAAACTACTTTGGTTTTTAAACAATCCCAATGTCTTTGAGGCATGATTTTCTCAAAAGCAGCTTTCTTTGAGACCTTGACATAATGAATTTAGCATACTAGGCATATAGGATGATAAAAACAACCATAATTATTATTTTAGCCCAACATAGATACTGGCCCTGAGGATGGCAACAGGGCCCGGGGATGGGTGTTCTCTTGGGATTACATGTTATGGGAGAGATCTAAGGCAATAAAATAATAAAACCCACAAGCCCAAAGAATTGAAAGAGCATTCCAAAAGAAAATGCTATGTAAGTAAGGGATATCTGGTCATCTGCTTTCTTTAAAGGCCATTTTTGGGGGATCTATTTTCTAAGTATGAGAGAAAGGCATATAATTCTCTTCATGAAGTAACTAATCTTTATCACACCTCTTTTTTTCCAAATAGATATTTCAAGGTGTAAAGGGAAAAGATTGGGGACTGCAAAGAAAAACAAAGTAAAGAAATAGACATTGCCAAAGACAATGAACAAAACAGGCAGAAAGAGGGAATACAGAGCCATAGGTATGTTCAGAATAATAAGAGCCCGCAGAATCGCAAGACATTCTAAGGGCCCATGGCTGTTACAGAGTCTTAGAGAGCTAAAGTGGCCTGTGTGTTTTTGTCCATACCCCTTCCTCAACAGTAGAGTGACTGCCTGCTGAAGTGAAGATACATTGGTGGTGTTTAGGGATTTAGAACTGGGAGTCAGCTTCTGGTATATTTTACTTCTTTCTCTACCAAGAATTGCTGTCAGCTATGTTGTGTGTGTGTTCTAGCCATAAATCTGTGTGTTTCACAACAAAGACTCAACAAGGAATAGTATGCAATTTTAGGTACCCACAAAATTAGGTAGCTACTACATTTATGCTGTGGCAAAAATGTTCAGTGGGGAAGAACATCCCATTAATTGCTGGTGGGAAGGATTCAAGTGTCTTGTGATTGGAGTGAGGAGGTACAAGTTGCTTTCCTTTTCCCCAGGAATTCAGGCAGCATGGGAACTGACTATAAAGATGTCCTTGTTCTGTTGAGAAGGGAGTGCTTGCAAAGTCCCCCAGCAAGAAAGGAAATTAATAGGGCTGTGATGATTATCTCCTTACTTATTTGAAAGGAATTCTAGGGAAAATTAAAAAGCACTGTGGTATGGTCTATAGTTAAATTCTTGGACATGTAATTTTAACATTGATCTGGGGCAGCCAGTACAGGGGTAATTCTGAAAGCTCTGGCAAAGTGGAGGCTTCATTCTCTGTATTCACATGTAAAAACCTAATAAGAAATTCCCATTGATGATTAAGGAATAGAGAATAAAAATAGAAAGTGAGTGAGACTTTGCCAGTGAATGTACACAATGAAGTGAGTTCTGCTCACCCATTTACTGTGCTCATCTCAGGTGCTCCTTCCTTCATGAGAGGTAGGAGGCACCAATGAAATATGTCAAAAAATCTTCTGAGTGTGGGCAAGAAGCACCGCGTGTTACCATGGAATTACTTGATCAACGTGCTTCTGCTCACATGGAAGAAAGTTAACAAAGAAAACAGGTTTTTAGAAAAAGCTAACTTGGGATTTTAGGAGACTAAAAAATTCCCACAAAGCTAAGAAAACAACAGGGTGAAGAGATACAGATTTGGGGAATATTTAAAGAATACACATCTAGAAAGGTGTTAATATTACAAAATATATGAGGCAGTTATATAACACAATAGCAAAAATGCAGACATAATTCAAAATGGGCAAATGACCTAATAGACAAGAAGACGTACAAAAACCCAATAGATTAGATGCAAAAGTGCCCAACGTCAGCAGTCCTGGAGGAAATACAAATGCAAACTGCGATGAGCTACCACCTTACTCCAGTTAGAACCACCTTTGATAAGAAGATGAAAGGTATTCATCCAGTGAGAGTGGGATATAGGAAAAGGAAAACCCAGAGATGATAGGGAGAATGTAAACTACTATAGCCATTTTGGAAAAACAAAAAAACAAAAAAACATAGAAGGTCCTCAAGACTTAAATGTAGAAATTAGTGCATGACTGGGCAGTTCTACTCCTGGGCAGATATGGAACATGGTATTAGCTCATTAAAAAGATAACTATGCTTCCATTGAATTGCAACACATTCTTCAGATCTAAGACTTACAGAACTGATGAGATGGCTCAGTAGACAAAGGATCTGCTCACCAAGCCCAATGACCTGAATGTGACACTGGGGACCTACTTATATGGTAGGAGAGAGCCAACTCCTTCAAGTTGTCCTCTGACTTCCACATGTAAGTATATACATGCAAACACATGTGTATATACACATGCAATAAAGATGTAATTAGATTTTCCAATCTAAGACTTCTATGGCTCCATAGTATTCCATTATACTACCATACTGTGCTTTATTGATTTGTCTGTTATTGGGAATTCAAATGAATTCCAAGTCTTAGGTTAAATGCAAGATAAAGAGGAAGAACAAGCCTCTTGGATGTGTAGTCTTTTAACTACAGATTTCGTGTCTAGGACTGAGCTGTTCATAGACTGCCCTGGATCTCCTCTGGCAAGAGTCTTTCCATCCATCAGAAGTCTTCCACCCTTCCACCACCAGAAGGAATTAGTGACATTGACAGTACCAGACAGGAGGCACTCCAGCAAGAAGCAGAGGCAAGTGGTGCTCAATTATGTCTCTTTCAAGTGCCATGTAAGACAGGCACTTAAATTCTCTATCCACATTTCCAGCCCTAGCCATGGTGCTATCTATTAATTATTGACTTCTGTACAGTAAAATAGTTTACTTTAGCAGCTTAACACATGAATAAAAATATATTATTCTATCCCACCTCTATGATGGTATAGAACGTAATGGTATAGAATTTCCCAAGTGCTTCATGTAATATAATGAGTGCTTATGACTCATGGTACCTTGTGTGGTTGCACTTAAGTGGTTACCAGCTCCCTCACCTGGATGAATGCAAGAGGCCTGGGGAGAAGGGGGTTGATACTAGTTGACAGAAGACTTAGTTCCTCATGACATTGCCCTCTCTGCTGGACAAAGTTTCATGGTACAGTCATTAGCTTCCCCAGAACAAATGGTCAAGACAGCAAGAAGGAAGTCTCTTGACATAGTCTTGGGGGTTTCACTCTTTCAACTGTACCACATTGATGGGCTACATGTTGATCAAATTCAGCACCCTACAGAGGCATGCACACCAGCAGTGAGGACCAGTGGAGCCATGGCTGCCTTTTCAACCTAACACTTACATTATTATTTAATGTTTCACTTAATCTGTATTTTTTTTTGAGATCTTGAGTAATATCCAAGAATTCATGGGCTTTACCTGATCTATAAGCTATTACAATATGCTAATTTCTAAATAAAAACAGTACTGTTCAAGCACAAAATGTCTTATCTCCCAAGAGCCACTTAAACCTTACCACTGTTCCCTGTGCCACCAGTTGTGAAGCACCACTGGTCACAAGCTTTAGTCTTGCTTGAAAGAGATCTTGCTGAGGCAATGTAAGTGAAGAAACTCTTACTGGTACTAAAGTCCCTGTAAGTTCACTGCAACAGTACTGGGCAGTAGTGGGAAGATGAGAGCATTACAGCAAAGCCCATTGGCTGCTGGGCTTTCTCCTGACACTTGCCAGCCAGTTATCATTTGCATTTACTTAAAACAGGAACAAAGACTTGAACCATAAGGCTAAAGCAGATTTTTCCCAGGACATAAAACTAAACTCACCTTATTACGTATTGTTACTCTACTGTCCACTCTCATAATGGAAGGCCATAAAGCACATTTAACTGTTCCCTGGAATGTCACCAGCGTTAAGTGCTTTTCACTTTCCTGTTCATTTGGTTGTGCTGACTATAATAGTTACGTCTTAGAGCTTTTGCAGCTGGGACATCTAGAAATGCCTTTTGGTGTCGGAATTCATGGAAAATACTCAGTTTGGATAACCTTGGTGTTTAAGTACAGTTGGGGAAATCGTGTCATGACCATTGGGTTTTATTAGCAGTCAGCCCTTTTGCATCATAAAATGCAGTGTTCTGAAACCAACTGCTTATTCTGTCCTAGGCTGATGACTTTATCTATGCTTTTGGCACTCCATTCTTGAGCCCTCATTACAATTTCCTGAGGATGCTGTATTTACCTGAGTCCTTCATGGCCAAAGGTGACAAGACAGTGATGATGAGGACCTGTGCTGATCATAGACTGTCACCCATGATTCACCCTGAAGCCTGTGGCTATTTACAGGGTCAGGAATCTGTGATTTCATCATATACCAGTCAGATTTACTTAGTGTTTATTTACTTCATTTGAGAAGACAATAAAAAAAATCTTGATTTTATTCTAAATTCATATTAGAGTTAATAAACTATTCAATAAAGTTATATGGTTAAATAGATTTTCTTTGTCATTATGTTTTCAAAAACTGAGGGATAGTATAGAGACTCTCAAACAGAACATGTATTTGCCATGCCAATGCCTCCATGGTAAATCTATTTCCTTTTATTGCAAAACTTAGCTTTCATTAATAAATATTTTGTCAACTTAAAACTGAGTAGGTATAGCCTCTTGGTCATGAAAACTGTGGGGAGAAATGTTAGCTTGGTCTCATTATGTAACTCAGGCATATGAAAGTGATTATGCAATTTTAATCTTCCTCTTTTTTTTTATATAGCCAGATTAGAAGCTCAGTGTATCTTCAGGACCAAGAACTCATTGAAGCTGGCTTTTAAAAAAAGAAATTATTTTGTAAGGCTATAAAAGACCATGAAGTAGGCATTCAAGGGACTGGAGTTAAAAGTGGATCTGAAAGTCAAGGTTGGGAGGTTTTAGTTATTTGATTTTTTTGTTTGTTTTTAATTTCTTAAACATCATGTGTTTTCTGTCATTATTGTTCCTTCGCTCTCTTTCCTCTTTTCTCAAAAGGCCTTGTCTGCTTGGCCTTGGCCCCTCCCCCATCCTTACATGGCATGACCATGTCAGTGGTAACCATCAGCTAAAGAGTATGCCCATTCAAATTAGACAAAGAAAAATAGAGTTATTTATACCTCTCAATGTGTATTCTAAGAGGAATGGCTTCTTGTTTTCTGGATAGGATTGAAAATATCTAAATGGGAGACTATGTAAATGTGGTGGTTTGAATAAGAATGGCCCCCATAGGCTCATATACTTGAATGCTTGGTCATCAGGGAGTGGCACTATGTAAAAAGGATTAGGAGGCATGGCCTTATTGAAGGAATTGTGTTGCTAGGAATGGGCTTTGAGGTTCCCAAAGCCCATACCAAGCCCAGAGTCTCTCTCTGTAAGCCTTTGGATCAGGAGGTAGCTCTCAGCTACTTGCCTGGCACTGTGCCTGCCTGCCACCATGCTCCCCACCATGAAGAGAATGGACTATACCTCTAACACTCTAAGCAAGCCCCAAATTAAATGTTTTCTTTTATATGCATTGCCTTGGTCATGATGTCTCATCACAGCAACAGAACACTGAATAATAAGACAATCAGGAATGAAAATTTTGAATTTTTCTGAGGGGAAGAAAAGTTAAAAGATGAATTGTTTCAGCCAGCAAGAGACTTGTGTCACTGGTAAGGACACAGCTGTTTAATGAGTCATTTCATTAAGTTTTAGTATACACTAATTGTCTTTTGGGCCTCCTATCAAATCTGTAATATAGCTTTTGGATGACCTCTGCTTAGTCAAGATTGCCTTCTGTGGACTATGGCTGTGTTAAATCAAGGTGAACATAGGCTGAAGAGCAAGAGGCTCCACTCAGCAGGGGAGTCAGACCCAGGGAATCTCTCCTTCATTCTCTGAGAAAATGCTTTCATAAATTTACCGTATATCTAATTTTCAGGCTTTATTTCTAAGTAGCCCCCCCCCCCAGCTCCAAATCTTGCTAGGATAGACTGGTTTCTGTATTTCCTCTTTTATCATCCTTCAGTAACTACGCCATTACTCTGCCTCCTCTTCAGAACTTCATTCCTGCAGTTCTGAGAGCTACCTTAAACCGAAATCCAACTTGAAATCTCCCCAGACTAAACTCTCCCCAAGTCTCCTGCCTTTCATGTTGGAACCATGATAATGCTGTTACACTGTACTTTGTACTAGTTAGGTATTTACAGGTAAATAGTGTCTTATGTACTGTCCAGATTCCCCTAAGATGCCAAGCTCTGCACAACACATGTAAGCATTTGAAATTGTTTCTTGAATTAAACATACAAGTTAGTAAGTCAGCTTACTTTCCAGAATTTTCATGGTAATAGTTCGAAGTGGTAGGCAAACACATCCATACTTGAAGGGCTGCAATTTTTGTCGTGAAGATATTTTGACTTCTTGTTGGTCAGGTGATGATCTTTGAGCCCTTTACACTATCATCTGTTCTAAAGCTAGTGTGAGAACATGAATGTGGAAACACTTTGGGAAGTGAAAACACGTGACCAATAAATGTGGCTATTTATTGCTAGAGCCACAGTATAGAATTAACCCAGTGTCTTTCTGTACTGTATGGAATCATGGTAGTTTAGGTTGATCTGATCTTTCCAAGTCAATTCCTTAACTGTGGAAGTAAACACTTGAAAACTGTTATAGCAGTTGCAAGGGTGAATATCAAATTTTAAAAATGTGGCTCATGCCTATTTCTCTTTGTCATAGTAATTTCATTTGCCAGTAATATGTTTCCATTGTACTAGATAGCAAAACTTCCACAATAGATTGCAAATAAAAACATATAAAGCAAAATGAAGTTGATCATTTAATGTAGATAGATTATTCCAAATAATTCTCTCCAGATGGGAGATACCCCTATTCTGTACATGGAGTGCATGGCAGGCAAAGAGGCATGGCAAAATACCAGTACTCTCAAAGTTGATGTGAAAGAATAGTAGACTGGTTGGTGATGAGAATAACACATCTGAAATGTGGCAGTTCTAGTATAAGCATGCATTTAGACATCCCCCATGTGTGTATTTACGTATGTTCATGCTCATATGTGTGCTGGTGACATGGATGCCCACAGGACAATGTCAAATGTCAATACCAATGTCATTCCTCATACTCCGTCTATCTGTCTATCTATCTATCTATCTATCTATCTATCTATCTATCTATCTATCTATCTACCTACCTACCTATCTATTGAGACCGAGTCTCTTACCGGGCTTTGAGCTCTCCATGCAGGCTCTGCTGGATGGCCAGTGAGCCCCAGGGATCCAACTGTCTATTTCCTCAGAGCTGGAATAACAAGCATGCACCACCACACTGCCTTTTTAAAATCTGGGTCCTGAATGTGAGAGCCAGGTCTTACATTTACAAGGTAAGCACTTTACTGACTGAGTGATCTCTTCTGCCCTGGCCAATCTTCCTGAAACCCTTGTTACATCTTTAGAAATATTCTATACAGATTCCTCTTTTCAGTAAATGAATTTAGATTTTGTAACTTCTGGAGAAACCAGCAGTCTCTCCTATAAGTGAGTTGGGGGTTTGGTTTGCTTAAAGAAAACATCTGTGCATCTGTTTATTATTTGTGACATTTGCCCAGTAATCTTTAAATTTGACTATCTTCCTCTCTAAAACACAATGAAACTCTCGCAACTGTGTGCTGTTTTGACAATTTAGTCACGGCTTTTATAGAATACTTTCTAAGTGGGAGCCAGAATGATATTTAGGGTAGCCATTATAAAGTCTTCTTGTCAGAGCACCACATTTTCCTAAGTCACCGAGATAAGACTTTTCACATAGCTTTAGGGGAAGTTTAAAAACAAAGACACATATCCACATGGGCTCTAAAGTTTTACATTCAGGAAGCTTTTTGTAAATTTGGGGTTGAGGAATCATTAATTCAGAGTCGCTGAATCATTAAGCATAGAGTTGGCTCCAAGAATACAGGAACTTCAGAGAGAATCGGGCAGTTTCTTGCTTGGGGGTGGGGGTTGTTGTTTTGATTGTGACTTTTCTTTGCCTTGCTTTACTTGTGCATCCTTACTGGTCCTCTCCTGGAGTCTGTGAAGTCTAACTTTGCTTAAGATTCCAATCCCAAGCTATCCTTTGTCCTTGCCATGTTTTCTTCATTGTGACTCTAGCCAGGGCTGCTCTGTTGGCATCACTAAACTCTTGAGCTAAGGACATTTCTGAGGTTCCCCAGGGCATCAGATGGTCCTCTCATAGCCTTGCCCGTCCCAATCCTCTGCCTCCAATCTTGAGAAATTTCTCCATTTTGATCTTGGCTTTTCTTTGGTCTCCCACCTGTTTAAAGGTCCCCTGACTTCCTCCCTGTCTTTGTTGAGAATTTTGCCTACCTGAACACGTATAGCTGGCTCCCTCCCCACTATCACTGACTAAACTCTTCTCTCTCAGCTCATCTCCACTCAGAAACCTAGCTGTGACTCCAAGTGCCTCCAGAGACCTAGAAATAGGATCAGCTTTCTGGACCATAAAATAAAGAGCAAGGCGGAGGTGATTTTTTGTGGTGGCCAACCTTCTGCTGGCTTCTTCCCATAGACTCCTCTTGCTCTCTCTTAAGCTATGCATCCTCACTTATACGCAGAGGCTCAAAAGCTGATCTTTCAGAGGTATATAGAAGAACAGTGGTTAGTTATCAGAGTGTAAAAAAGTATCGAGGAAGGGTAGAGAGAGGATAGTTAATGGATTCTGGTGAGCAGCTGACTTGGAGGAATGGCATCTTGTGTCCAGCAGCACAGTATGGAAACTATGGCTGGCAACAATTAGTTGCATAGTTTGAAATAGCTGCTAGAGAAGGACTTTCATGCTCCCAACATCAAAAATAAATAAATACTTGGGGTCATGGACATGTCTATCATCTTGATCATTACTTATTGTAGGTATGTATTGAAATTTTATCCTGCTATAGACACTATCTGTCAATTTTGAATGCATTATAATGTATTAGTTCAGTTCTGTTGAATGAATTAATTCCATCACCTATATGTAACAACTTAAAGCAAGTTAAACAGTGCTGGTAACTCATGCCTCAGCAGAAGCAGGAAGAGATGGTGACCCAGAAGTGTCTGTGTCAACATACTTCTATCATCTTTGCTTAGCTACTCTCAAGTCTTCAAAAAGCTTCCAATTCAGAAGCAAAACAGCCCTTCCTCAGTGCAGCCCATGCTGAGTCCACTGTCTGCATCCTGCCCTGACCGGCACTCCCCTATTGGCATAGCTGTGAGCACTGCACTCACACCAGCACTGGAATGGGTGTGAGCACTGCACTCTCACCAGCACTGGTATGGGTGTGAGCACTGCTCTCACCAGCACTGGCATGGCTGTGAGCACTGCACTCTCACCAGCACTGGCATGGCTGTGAGCACTGCCCTCTCACCAGCACTGGCATGGGTGTGAGCACTGTACTTCACCAGCACTGGCATGGCTGTGAGCACTGCCCTCTCACCAGCACTGGTATGGGTGTGAGCACTGCTCTCACCAGCACTGGCATGGCTGTGAGCACTGCACTCTCACCAGCACTGGCATGGGTGTGAGCACTGCACTCTCACCAGCACTGGCATGGCTGTGAGCACTGCACTCTCACCAGCACTGGCATGGCTGTGAGCACTGCACTCTCACCAGCACTGGCATGGGTGTGAGCACTGTACTCTCACCAGCACTGGCATGGCTGTGAGCACTGCACTCTCACCAGCACTGGCATGGCTGTGAGCACTGCTCTCACCACCAGCAGCAGGTGCTGCTCAGCCAGGATTTTTCACTTGAGTCTGTTTAAACCTGAGCGCACAGACATGACAGACATTACTAGACATATTTTCTCACCATTGCGTTCCAAATTCCCACCTTGTTCTTATGCTTAGAGTTCTGTTGTTTGGTCTGTGCCTCGGGTTTTAGGATGAATACCAGAAGCTCCCATTGGTGATAACGCCTTCCCCACATTAACCGTTTCAGTCCAATTCATTCCTTGAGAAAATAAAATAAAATCAACTTCCCCACAGCCTGGCTTCTCCCTCAGCAGATGTTGCCATGACAAATTTCATCTTTTTGATGGAAGTGGTCGGCGCAGTTCAACATATTGTTTCTCTTTTCCTCCCAAGTTTCATCTGGAGTTCAAACTGCTTCTTATTTCCTCCCAACTCTCAGAAGAATTGGATTTGTTCTTTTCTTTCCTCTTCCTGCCCACCTGCCCTGTTGTGTATTTATTCAGTATCCTCACTGCTGCCTTAGTTTCTGGCCAGCTGTGTGTTGAAGGGTTAGACATCCTTGCATCTACTCACTGGTCTATTGTCTCATCTTTCAGCCTGTGACTCCTATCCTGCTTGCTCTCACTAGCCACCTACCATTTCTTTGTTCTACAGTACCTGCTACTTGATAATTCCCTTGGGATCCAGGGTGAACACTGTCCTATTTAATGCTTTAGTTTCTTATGACACTATTACGTGTGGGCCTCTCTTCTGACTGAAACCCGTCTCTGAGATGCAGGTCCTCTACACTTGTGAACATTACATTGTCAAAGAAAACTGTGCTTGGATTCTAGTTCTAAGAGATGTACTCTGAGGCCGGGCGGTGGTGGCGCACGCCTTTAATCCCAGCACTCGGGAGGCAGAGCCAGGCGGATCTCTGTGAGTTCGAGGCCAGCCTGGACTACCAAGTGAGTTCCAGGAAAGGCGCAAAGCTACACAGAGAAACCCTGTCTTGAAAAACCAAAAAAAAAAAAAAAAAAAAGAGATGTACTCTGAGAAGTCAAGATCCCAAGGGTCCTTAATAGCTGGATTTATTTTGTTACATATCCAATATGGCCCACATTTTATGTAGTCTCTATGTGTGCATTCACTGAATTCTCATAAAGCTAGGGGGTATGGGACATCATCAGCTACATTCAAGCTAAGACACCAGCACAGAGGAGTTTGTGACTTACTTGTAACCCAAGTAACCCCATTGACAATCAGCTTTAGCCAAGGACATTTGCCTTCAGACCCTATGCTCCGTATCATCAGTGTCCACAGCATGTTTAATATTTATGTTCCTGTGTTCCTTCTCTTCTCTCAGTTCCTTTAAGTATTTCTAGAGCCCCAAACCCTTTGTTTGGCCACAATCTAAATAAACAGAGAAAGAAGATTCCTTCTTGAACTCATGAAATCTTATGACTTCCTCTTTATTCACCAAACTTCTATTTCTTTGGCAAATCAAACTCAGTTCCTTCCTTTTGATGACATGCCTTCAGAGCCTTTCTTATGACTCATTTTACCAAATATAGATGAACACTTGTAGTCCCACTGCAGACATTTCCTGTGTAAAGAAGAGCAGCTTGCTGAGAGCATGAGCCCTCCTCGGATACTCACGGCCCTCATCTGAGCTCCCTGTACTGCAGATCCTTATTTCCCTCTCTAAGTCCTGTGATGACCATTACACAGTTGAAGTCATTTTACAGCACAAAGGACTGTTTGTAGTCCTTTGCTTCCTAAGAAAGGGTCACATACTTCTTTGCTACTTTTCCTTTCTTCTTCCAATGGCTAACATGGACCCTGCTAATATTTGAGTCCTTGGTCTGGATTCTTCTGTTTCTTTCCTTCCATCTTCCAATCTATAAGTTTTAAGACATATTTTCCTGGTTTTCAGAGGCAACCAAGGCTTATGCTTGCTTTATTCTTTTACATCATCCCACTTACTTATCCACACCCTTCCTTATTCACTTACACTGGCCTTCTTTCTGTTCTGTGTTACTTTACCTTTTCTACCTCAAGACCTTGGCAGCTTTTTGTCTTTGGGGGGATGGTCTTATCTCTGATTTTCACAGAACCTTTCAGAAGACACACTTCAAAGGCTCCGTTTAGTGATTCTGTCACTGCACCTCATTTTAACCTTCTGTGCCATTGTAAGAAAGATCTTAAATTCACAATCACTACTCAACTTTCAAATGAGTTCACCAAACAGTAGGCAGAAGAGGTTTCCCCAATTCAGAATGAGATGTCAGACCACCTTCATGACATGTAAAAGGGGTAGTAGGCCAACTGGTTTTCCAACCCTTAGCTGAACATTGAACTGCACTCTAGACAGTAAACTGGCAGAGCCATAACTAACACTGGAAATTTGAAATTACTGTTTCAGAGAGAACTGATTCTCTGAAATCAGTATGTTCTGGCATGTTCTGAATATCTCCTCACAGACAAACATGCTCACGAAGAAGGGATGAATGTAGGAGTCATCATCCACTGGTTTGCCTGCTGGAGATAATTGAAGTAAAACTCTATGACCTTGACTTACATCCATGGGAGTCATAAAACATAGGCTGGTGATTACAAATATCTAAAGGCAAGAGATGAGTTGCTCTGACTGAGCAGGAGAAAGAGGGCACTGGTTGGCGATGATTTCCTTGATTAGAACTAAGGACACACAAGTACTCCTATCTATCTATCTATCTATCTATCTATCTATCTATCTATCTATCATCTATCTAGTTTTCTATCTATCTATCTAGTGGTCGCAGGAGAGAGTGCCAACTGAACAGTCTTTAAAATCATGTCAATAAGAGCCACTGTGGACAAGGGTGAACTTGAGAAGACCTGGGTTTCTGGATTCCCAGCAGCTGGAAGAGGAAGTATATGTGCTCACACAGAAGAATATTCACAAAGCAGCAGAAATCATGCATCACTGACTTCAATTTACTCTGTTTGCTCATGTCCTTACTTTCATATGGCCTGTCACTTGTGATTAGAAAATAAATTTGACAAGCGAGATTAAGGACCTTAGAATATCATTAGTATATTTCTGAATGAATAATTAATAGCTATTGATTGGTTGATTGAAATAGATAAAGGCCAGGAAGTCATAAACTGCCCCTCAACTCATGAGGATCCACTTCCACCAAGGTTTGCAACTAAAGCTCTACCACCATGCCTATCTCTAGGCCAAATATTTCTAATTTCAACTGCTTTCTTCTTATTTTTTAACTAGTTAATAACAATAATTACTGGATATAGTCAAAATCATAAATATCAAATACGTAAGTTTAGACAGCATGATACTGGAAAGTAAGAGTTTATAACATCATAAGATTATAGATTATCCAAACGTGATATTTTAGAGGAAAAGTAAAATGTTAAATCTTAACAAAAATAATTTCACTTGTAATGAACTTAATGTAAGCATTTACTGGGTACACATGCACAGAATTGGCTTCAACTTGTATTCATGTGTGTAAACATATATTATATATAACAAATAAAGTAGTATATAAGTATATATTTATATATTTCAACTTATATTGCATGAATTATATACTACTTTTTCAAAATGAAGCTAGACTGTTTATAGAATGCTGATAATTTAAACAATAGTTTAGACTTCAGATTTCAAAAGGAAAATATGGGAAAAAATTATAAGACTGAGAGAAAGTAACTAACAATTATTATGTTAGGTTATTCCCTAACAATAATTACTTTAAGTATAAATAAATGCCCTGATCAAAAGATATACTGTAGTTGAATATATTACAAAAAAGGGAAAGCAAAATACAATTGTATGTTGTGTATAAAAGAATCATTTTATACTTAAAACACATACAGGCTGAAGTTAAAGGTATATAAAGAGACAGATTATACCAATGTTAGCCAAGAGAACAGAAGTGGTTATACATGTATCAAACAAGATAGGCTTTGTGTCAGAAATTGTCACTCTCAAGAGACAAAGAGAAACATTATATTGTGAGAAAAAGGTTAATTCACAAAAAAACCCACAATTTTAACTATTTAGGCACCAAATGAAAGACCACCTAAATATATAAACGAAGCACTGACAGAACATAAGAGATGTAAATAATAATGTAATGGGAGATTTCAAGACCCCACTTTGAAGTATAGAGCATCTGAGTAGAAAAACCAACAGGGAAATAATGGACTAGCCTAACAATATAAACCAAATGTCCTAGGAGACATCCATAGGGCATTCTATCAAAAGTAGCAAAATCCACATTCTTGACTATACATGGAACATTCCTCTTCAGGGGAAATCAAGTTTAAGAAGACTGAAATCATATTGAATATCTGTTCAACTGACAATAGAATAAAACTAGACACAGCAAAAGCAAAACAAAATCACAAATACATTGAAGTTAGACAAGATAACTAGTGAGTCAAGGTGATGAGCAAAAGAGAAATTAGATAAACACAGAAACAAGACACACAACAGGGACAGGGTGCAGGAGGAGCAGGACCAAAAGAGAAGCTAATGTAAGGGTAAAGATCTGAATTAAAAAAGGAGGCCGGGCTGTGGTGGTGCAAGACTTTAATCCCAGCACTTGGGAGACAGGCAGGCAGACACTAATGAGTTCAACGCCAGCTTGGTCTATAAAGCGAGTTCTAGAATGGCTAGGACTGTTACACAGAGAAACCCTATCTTGGAAAAAAAAAAGGAAAAAAAAGGAAGAAAACTCTGATTTGATCATTACACAGTGCTTTGAATTACTGCAAGGTGTCTTATAAGTATTTTAATGATTAAAGAAAGAAAATGTCAAACTTGCTTCCTCCAAGAAGAAGAATGAGTTAAGCTCAAAATTAGCAAAAGAGCTGGGCAGTAGTGGCGCATGCCTTTAATCCCAGCACTCAGGAGGCAGAGCCAGGAGGATGTCTGTGAGTTCGAGGCCAGCCTGGTCTACAAAGCAAGATCCAGGACAGGCACCAAAACTGCACAGAGAAACCCTGTTTCAAAAAACAAAACAAAACAAAACAAAACAAAACAAAGTAAATCCACATATTACAACAGAAATGAAATGTAAAATAACGTAAGAGTTGCGTTTTGAAAAGATTAAAGTAATCATAAATAATATTAATCTTGAAAAGATTGATAATATCTAGTAAGATTAGAACAAAAAGAGAGAAATAAAAGCCATCACAATCAACACCACAGAAATAAAAAAGGCTATTCAGAGTCTTTTAGAAGCAATTAGACTCCTAATATAAATATTCTTCCTACAAATACAGAGTCATGAAGGAGGAGGAAATATAAACAGAGCTAAGCTAGAAAGAAAATTGAATCAGGAATTATTACTCAGCTGTTCAAAAACAATGACATCATGAAATTTGCAGGCAAATGGATGCAACTAGAAAAAATCATCCTGAGTGAGGCAACCCAGACCAAGAAAGACAAAAATGTTATATTCCTCTGTAAGTGGATATTAGCTGTTAAGTAAATGATAATCAAGCTGCAATCCACAGACTCAGAAAGGCTAGGTAAAAAGGACTGTGGCGGGGAGAATGCATGAATCTCCCTGGGAAGAGGAAATAGAATAGATTTTTCAGGTGGACTTGGGGCAGGTGGGATCAGGTGGATGAAGGAGAGAGAGAGAGAGAGAGAGAGCAGAGAGAATTGGGAGAGACAGCTGGAATTGGGTGGCGTTTGGAAGGCAGTCTGGAAACCTAGTGCTGTAGAAACGCCCTGGAATCTATGAGGGTGACCCTAGTGAGGTCTCCTAGTAATGGAGGATATGGAGTTTGAACTGGCCATCTTTTGTAGCCAGGCAAGACTTCCAGTGGTGGGACTGGGTTTCATTCAGTTTAATTGTTGGCTGAGGGGGGTCCCGTGGAGATCCCTAAACAACCCAGGATGATGCAAGGACAGAGGGTCACTCTCTGCAAACTGCCAAAACAACATCCACATAACTCACTGAATGTAGCAAGGTGGAGCCAGTGCCCTCATGGAGCCTTTACCCCTACGTTCTAGTCTCTCTGGTGTGGGAAGTTACTCTGCAGGATATGTACAGAAAGAGGAACCTAGACACCAAACCAGCCACAAAACCCATGACCTACAATCTGTCCTGCCTGCTAGATGTGCAAACCTGGACATCAACTCAGCCACAGAGCCCATGACCTACAATCTGCGCTGCCCACTAGATGTGCTGGAGCAGTGGTAGCACAGAGCTTGTGGGAGTGGCCAACAAATGTCCAGTGTAACTTGAGGCCCACATAGGGAACCCATGCCCTACACTACCTGGAGGGCCAGGAACTAGAGACTAGATAACCAAGAGACCTGGGGTAGAACCAAACACAACTAACAATCACAAAACTCAATAAAATGATTCCTAATGATCCTCTGCTACACTCATAGATCAGTGCCTTGACCAGTCATCATCAGAGAGGCTTCTTCTCACAGCAGATGGGAATAGGTGCAGAGACTCACAGCCAGACAAGCCAGACATTATGGAGGTCTCAATTGGGCCCTTCCTTTCAGAGATCCAGGAACCAGTGGAAGTCGGGGAGGACAGATTGTGGGAGTCAGAAGGCATGGAGGACACTAGGAGAACATGGTCCACTGAATCAACTAAGCAGAGCTCATATGGGCTCACAAACTGAAGTGGCAATCATAGGGCCTGCATGGAGGATCTGAACCAGGTCCTCTGTGTACATGCTATGACTGTTAGCTTGATGTTTTTGTGGGAGTCCTCGCAGTGGGAGTGGGTGTGTCTCTGACTCATTTGCCTGTTCTTGGGACTCTTTTCTTCCTATTGGGTTGCCTTGTCCAGCATCACTATGAGGGCTTTTACCTTGTATTGTATCTTGTTTTTATTGTGTTTGGTTGCCTGCTCTTTTCTGAAAGGAAACAGAGGGGAAGTGGATCTGTGAGAGAGGGGAGGTGTTTGGGGTGGGGAGAGAATGGAGGGAAGGGAAACTGTGGTTGGAATGTATTCTATGAGAGAAGAATCTATCTTCAAAAAAAAACCCAAGTAAATAAAAGAATGTAAACAAACAAACAAAGAAAAGCCAAGGGTAGAATTACTTTTCTGATGAATTCCTCCAAACAGTTGAAAAATAAATATATATCCTTTCCTTCCAAAATATCTAAGAGTGTAGCTGGAGAGTTTTCTCTCCCGATCCTGCCAAACCCTGGCAGTCCGACAGCCCACTTATAAAATAAGCACACAGACACTTATATTATTTAAACTGTTTGGCCTAATGGCTCAGGCTTCTAGCTATCTAGTTCTTACATCTTAAATTAATCCATTTCTATTAATCTATACCTTGCCACGTGGCTCGTGGCTTACCAGCGTCTTCACATGCTGCTTGTCATGGCGGCGGCTGGCAGTGTCTTCCTCCGCCTTCCTGTTCTCTCAATTATCCTCTCTGTTAGTCCTGCCTATACTTCCTGTCTGGCTACTGGCCAATCAGCATTTTATTTATTGACCAATCAACAACACATTTGACATACAGACCATCCCACAGCACTTCCCCTTTTCTTTCTTTCTTTTTTTTCAAAAAGGAAGGTTTTAATTTTTATACATCTCCAAAGCCAGCTTGGTATATTTGGGAATTTGGGCGTAGCTTCTCTTACTACTTCCTGCTGGAGGGGGGTGCTGTATCTTATGGGGACATAAAGAAAATTTTAGGATTATGGAGTAATCCGTGAGGGTGTATTGTCTGAGCCAGTTGCCTTGAAACGGTTCTGGATGTTGGATCATCTGGGCCTTGGTGTCATCAGAGACCTTTCAGGGGGTCTTGGCTGGTCAAACCCGATGTATCTTAATCTGGAACAAATCCATAGCCTCTTGCTGTGGAAACAAAAGCAGAGCCTCCTTTCCAAAGCAACATATCTTTACATCCAAATTTTGAAGTCAAGGTACCTTTAAAATATACATTTTGATATAACTCAACAGCTTTTGCAATCAAATGTTTTTCTTTAGTTATGAATATCAAAGAGAACATAATCCAGATTCTCTGTGTGGTAGCCATCTTTACGTGGCTTATTTTTTATATTACCTTAAACCTACTGCTTTAAACTGCAGCATTTTAAGACTGAAACAGCACTGTGGCTGCTGGCTCCGCCCACTTCACCTTTCCAACATGGCGGTGGTACATTTTCTGCCAGCTCTGGGAGCCATCAATTCTCAGAAATAGTGGGTCTATGCTTCTATCAAAGCAGCGTTCAGCCCAGAAACTTCTTTTTTTTTTGTTTTGTACTAGCAAAGACTAAATCCACCATGTAGCTTAATGTGCCACTTGCAGAGGCCTCATTCCTGCCATACTGCAGGTCGAGTGCACATGCCAGGAACCAGCCATAGTAGATAGTAGCTCAAACACGCAGGCTGCCGCTAACTTGAAAGAGACAACTAGGAACTGTTTTTAGCTCCGTTTTATAATCTTTTTACTCAGGTTTTAGTTGGAAACTCTTGCCCCATGTTGGGTGCCATTTGTAGCTGGAGAGTTTTCTCTCCCGATCCTGCCAAACCCTGGCAGTCCGACAGCCCACTTATAAAATAAACACATAGACACCTATAGTATTTAAACTGTTCAGCCTAATGGCTCAGGCTTCAGCTATCTAGTTCTTACATCTTAAATTAATCCATTTCTATAAATCTATACCTTGCCACATGGCTCATGGCTTACCGGCATCTTCACATGCTGCTTGTCATGGCCGCGGCTGGCAGTGTCTCCTCCGACCTTCCTGTTCTCTCAGTTCTCCTCTCTGTTAATCCCGTCTACACTTCCTGCCTGGCCACTGGCCAATCAGTGTTTTATTTATTGACCAATCAGAGCATTTGACATACAGACCATCCCACAGCTTAAGAGGGTAGAATGCTATTTAATGAAGAATGCCAGGAAGAGAGAGGTGACTGGAAAAGCCTGCTGAGGAGGTGTGATAAAGTGCAAAGGATGAGGTTCCATGCACGTGAACGACCAGAGTAAAGGCCCCAAGTCAGATGGAAGATCCGTGGCTATGAGGAGAAAGGGTGGCCACAGAGGAGCTCGAGGAGAAGCTGGGAGCTGTACCACACATGTGGGGAGTTTTTTTCTAAACTCTGGAGGCAGCCACTGTATCATTTTAAGAGAAAAATTATCATGTAAAAAAAAAACATTAAAAAAAAATTACTGGACTGTCAAGTTGAGATCCAAGAACACACTTGACAATTGTTTGGGACAATTTATTTCAAACATCATTTCCTAGTCTGTTTTATAGGTCTTCTGAACTGTGGCCCAGAAGTCTGTGCTTTAGAAAATACAACAGGAGAGGTGGATGTGGTAGTCCGTACCTTCAATCCCAGCACTCAGGAGACAGAGGCAGATGTCTCTGAGTTCCAGGCCAGGCTAGTCTACAAAACAAGAACTGGTACAGCCAGAGCTACATAGAGAGTCCCTGTCTTGAAAAACCAAAAAAGAAAGAAAAAGAAAAAGAAAAGAAAAAAACAACAGGAATTTGCCTTTTGCCATAAAGGCTGAATTCCATAGCCTTGCATTAAAAGCCCCTTCAGGTTCTGGGCTCTATTTTATTTACAGTTTCATACCCTATGAATACATTTGAGGTAGTGTCCTTAATAAATGCCTTAAATGTCTTTAGTAAATGCCTTAATGAGTCTATAAATGAAAAAAAAGTGTAGAGTATTTAAAAATAAGTGCCTTGGTATTTTAACCAAATAAATATTTTATAAATGTATTTGAAAAGTAGCAATTTTCAAAACCAATTAGCATGAGGAATCCTTATGTATTTCAAATATTCATTAAATATCCACATTTTAAATTAGACCTTTGATAAATTTTATCAATGCAAGAATATTACATTATGTATCTTCTAATTTTACCTACACATGGTTGAAATCTATCATTAAAGAAGATTATTTACATGTAAATGAGTGTTATAGTCTGTGAAAGGGAAGAAAGCAAATACTCAGTAGTTTTGATTGTTTAAATTTCAGTGTTTAGAGAGAAAGACGAAAATAAATAAAACTTCTGCCATTGGAATATCAAAATGTTCTTCTGACACCTCTATTACTTCTAATTTCTTATAAATAAGCACATGAGTTATTACATTTATATTGATGTTTACATTTTTTCTCCTAAAATCAAAGACATGCTAAGCAATGATATACTCCAGCTCATAAAGGGTCAACATATGAGATACATTTTTCATAAGCAGAAATAATGTATAGGAATGAGCATAAACTAAACTATTGGGGCTTTCAAAAGTTCTTGAGAATAACACAGATTGGGCTATAAAGAATATTTCCAATACAGATATAAATCACCTCCATAGGTAACATACAGCACACTAATTGTAACTAATGATCTAGAAGACCAATCAATCAGACCTTTGGCTTTTGATATTTAGTGATTGACACATAGGGGGCTTTCCATAAACACTTTGTGGATTACTGAATACTCATTCCAGTTCATTCATATCATGATTAATATGGCCAAGTTCATGTCAATTCATCTCAATATCTTTGTCAGCAGAATGCACTCCCATCTGTATTTCTAGTTAGAAACTTAGTCTATACTGTGTAATGTTGCTACCACCCTGGTCACTCACTAGTCACAGATGAGCTGAGCAAGACAATACATCCAGACTAATAGAATCCATCACAGCATTCCCACAAATATCCATAACTACATGATTACACGTACTCAAAATACATATATATTATCATGTGCTTATAAATTTTTAATATGTTAATCAATACTATTTGTGTGATAAGCCATTATATTTGCATTAGAAAGAATCAGAACCCATAAGGTTGAGACACAATATTGGATTCCAAGTATGTGTTCTGAGGATATCCTACCAAACAGCTAAATACATTTAAAGGTAATAAAAATGAAAGTTTTAAAAATAATGCTAAAGCTCTTGACATAACAACTGCTTCTATTGCCCTCTGTCAAAGCTTATGTGCACCCAAGAGAGTAATTTATGCATTTTCTGTGTTTTAATGCATCTTCTATTTTTAAATTATTTATTGTTCTAGTTAAATATTATGAGTGCATGCCAGTTCCTCAAAGATCCAAGCAAAGATAGTGGGTACAATCATGTTGTACTCGACATAAATTCCTGGGTAGAGAAAACACTTAGCAATTGTCAAATACTGGGTTGAACACAGAAAAAAAAATCTCGTGTAGCTGTGAGAAACTAAAACTTCAATCCAAGCCTTCCTTCTGTGATGTATAATTAGAAAACCAAGTGAGGAACTTTCCTGGGAAGCCTGACTGGTTTAAGAAACCCCACCTGTTTTCCCTTTTCGAAAAGACATTTCTGGTTAATATGTCTAAATAAAGGAATGAGTCAAGGCCGGGCGGTGGTGGCGCACGGCTTTAATCCCAGCACTCGGAAGGCAGAGCCAGGCGGATCTCTTTGAGTTCAAGGCCAGCCTGGGCTACCAAGTGAGTTCCAGGAGAGGCACAAAGCTACACAGAGAAACCCTGTCTCAAAAAACCAAAAAAAAAAAAAAAAAAAGGAATGAGTCAAAACATTGTGATTTAGTTTCAGACAAAAGAGTACCCTTTTGTGTTTGAAGATGACAGTATGTTTAGGATATACCTCAGTTTATGTGTCCTATGAGGTACTAATTATAAATAATGTACACTGAAAAACAGCTGCATTCAGAGTTTGCACAGAAGACGTCACCTGAACAATGACAACCATCCCATGTGACCTTTATACCTTTGTCATCGGTTTTACACCACCAGGCTTCATCTTGGGCCACATGAGTAGAACTAGTGTTAAACTGAAGCATTCCACACCATCAGCTCCATGACATCTGTCTTGAGCCTTTTGGGGACACCTTGTTTCTTTAACTATTTCCTTTTCCACCATAACTATCCTTATTCAAGTCAATTTCCATATCTCATTATCTAGGCTGGGCATTGGTGGCACATGCCTTTAATTCCAGCCCTTGGGAGGCAGAGGCAGGCAGATCTCTATGAGTTTGAGGCCAGCCTGGTGTAGAGTTAGTTCTAGAACAGCCAGGGCTACACAAAGAAACCCTGACTCAAAAACAAACAAAAACAAACAAACAAAAGCTAAAATGTTTTATAATTCCTTGATCCTCTTCTGTTGTTCTGAATGAGAGGCTTGGGAATAAACAGCCTTAACTCAACCTAGTTCTATGTCTTTTTAAATGACAATATCTGCTCTAGGGCCTCTAGAGAAATAGCATTGAAATTTGCTTATTGGTGGCATTCTTAGCTACCTGATTCTCAAGTGTTGTGAGGGCCACAGAGTTCTGAAACTGTTTTGTCTTTTGTTTAATAACCAGAAGCTTCTATTTTATTATAAAATCTCCAACTGCATTTCTTATTCTCACTTTTACCAGGTAACCTTGCTTATTTTCAACTTCCAAAGGAAAAAAAGAAACCACCAAAATAGAACAGGCTGACTCTCCCATGGAGTCCACATTCCCTCCATGACAAACATACCCTTTTCCTGTGATTAGGCGACAGCCTTCCTTCTGTTTAAAACTAGCCTCTCATCTGGGGTCCCATTTTTCTCTTTGCTTCATAGGGGACCACATCCTAGTTGATAGTTTCCTTTACTGGTATATTCTCAGCCTCTTTCTTCTCTACTGACTGACAGTGTCACATTTAAGTTCCAAGATAAAAGTTTTAGAAACACTTCTGGATGTTTAACCTGCGGATAGTCTCTCTTACATCCTTTAACTGAAAGTCTAGTTCATTTGGTTTTAATTGTCTTTGTCTTCCATTTATATCTTGAAACTGTCTATAATTTAGTTGTGCTTCTGCTTCACAACGGAAAGGATTCTCATGAGAGACGTGAATGATGATGTACACTCTGAAGTTATGTCATCGTACCCCACCCCCTTTATCCCTTTTATTCCTTCTTATTCCCCTGTATCTCCTGCTAAAAAATCTTCCTCTTCCTATCTAGCTCCCCCTTACTTTTTTTTTTTTGACCCGAGTTTAATTACAGTTGCTTGCATATGTGTGACTGGGGGGTTATCTACTGGAACATGGGCAGCTTATCAATGACTATACCACTAAAGAAAACAACAATTCCCACCTCTGTACCCATGAATTGCCCAGAGTCCCAAAGTAACAGGTGGATTTTTCGTGGGCTCCTCCTCTATCCATGATGAAATGACATCGGGCCTAGTCTCATTCCAGTCTTGTGCAGGTAACGGTAACTACGGTGAGCTCATGAGTGCAATGGCTTCAATGGGCCCAGAAAATACTTTTGCATAATCCTCCCCAACTTCTGGATCTATATTTTTGTCTCCCTCTTTCGAGATGTTTTTCAAGCCTTGGCAAAGTGACATGGATATTTTCTTTAGAGCCGAACATTCCACAGTCACTTATTTTCTGCACATTGGCCAGTTGTGGGTTTCTGTACTGGCTTGCTCACTGCAAAGGGAAGCTTCTTTGATGATGCGTAAGAGCGGTGCTAATCTATGGGCATAAACACAAGCATGTGGAAGCAAGTTTGACACTGTATCCATTTAGCAAAACAGCATATTAGTCCTTCCCCTAGATCTCTGACTTCTGAGCCACAGATTCTCGACAAGGCTTATAGTACAAGGCATAAGTTCCTTCCTGTGGAACGGGTCTCAAATCCAATCAGAAGGTAGTTGGTTGCCCCCTGTGATAATAATTTCATGACTGCACCGCTGTACATATCTTGCCAGGCAGATCATTCTTGTAGCTTTTGAGGTCCACAGATGAGTGGAACCATTAATTGACTCTCCTGCCTCAGCAGTTTGCCTAGCATCTCCAGGCACCATGAAAGCTAGCTGCCAAGGAGGAAACTTCAGGATCAGCTCTATCTTGATTTCTTAATGTCCTGCAACCTGAGTATACAGTGTATCCAACAATACCTAGGGTCTAACCATCTAATTCTGCTGGACAAGCAAGGGCATTGGTAATCAATAGCCTGTACTGTTCAGGAGCCTTGGGGTCTACCTGACCAACAACTCTTAGGAAGATATCACCCACCTGGTACTAGGATTTTCCTTTAGTAGCCTTGGGCTTCTGGGAAGAGCATTATTTATCCACGAAGGATGCTTCCATTCAAACTGTTCTGTTAATTTTTTTTTTAAAGAGAATTACAAAACTTTTATGTTTCCATAAGGATTTTTCATATGACTTTAATTTGGGTTAACCTCTTCCCTCCTCTCCCAAATCCAAATTTCTCATCCTGATTCACAGGTTCTTCCCTGTCCTTTACTAGGCATTTTCATTCCTAGAGAGCGAAATTTATTTTAATTGCATAAAACAGAAAAGCTCGTTATCACTCATGGGCTTTTATATGGGCTTTACCCTCTACTTGGCATCTGGCTGACCCATCCTTCACTTTGGCTTCAAGTCTCAGTATGAACTTCATTTCCTTTGAGCAGTTTCTTTTCACAATCCAAGCCTCTGTCTTAATCCTGTCCTATTGAGGTTTTCATTTCTCACTATGAAACATGTTTGTTTATAAGTCTTTCTGGGCTCTTAAGTGTTGTGTGCTCAAGGATGGTATTTTTCATTTTCATTGTTGTGTCCCTGGCATCTAGCAAGGTTGCAAGCATTTTCAAATGAGTGAGTGAAATCACCTTTGAGAATAGGAAGGCACTTTACAGAGTAGGAGTAAAGTACATAATGGGCGAGGCTCAGGGAGGCTGTCTGCATCATAGACAGATCACATCATAATGCTGCCTGGATTTTATGTTTATTCTGGGGGTAGCGGTGAACCACAAAATGTTCATAAACAACAGAGTGATGGGCAGAAGTTGTTTTAGAGAGAGCAGTTTGCCTTCTGTGTGTGAGGCAAACGGAAAGAGAAAAGAACTTGAGGTTGGGAAAATAACAAACTCGGGCAACGAGTAGAATTTTGTAAGACTGTAAAGGAAGGCTGGGAAATGGGAGCTGGTGGGAAAATACAGCAAGCAGAGCATCGACTGTAAAGGTACCCTAGAAAGGGAAATGGGAAAATGACTGTGGTTGTAGCCCTTAGTAACTAAGGGAAACACTGCTGTGGTTTACTAGAATAGGGAAGTTGGAAAAAGGAATTTATTTAAAGGAAAAATTACAAAGAAAATGAAAGGATACAGTGAGGTCATAGCATCTCGGTACAAATGCACTTCTAAAGGATGGGATGGAGGACAGGACAGACATGTCACCATGGCTTCTCAAAAAGCAATAATTCTTGGTGATCCCAAAGCATATAGCCTGGCTCTGACTCTGAGAGCAGTGCTGGAGGACCTGGATTCTCTGTGTGAGCTGATGCATAAATGCTGGTTGCTAGAAAATGTAGCTAGAGTTTTCCTGACTGGCCCACAGTCAGGACAAATCTCTGACACCCGCCAGTCCCACAGCCACTCAGACCCAACCAAGTAAACACAGAGACTTATATTGGTTACAAACTGTATGGCCGTGGCAGGCTTCTTGCTAACTGTTTTTACACCTTAAATTAATCCATTTCCATAAATCTATACCTTGCCACATGGCTCGTGGCTTACCGGGATCTTCACATGCAGCTTGTCATGGTGGCGGCTGGCAGTGTCTCCCTCACCCAGCTTTCTGTTCTCTCAATTCTCTTCTCTGTTAGTCCCGCCTATACTTCCTGCCTGGCCACTGGCCAATCAGTGATTTATTTATTGACCAATCAGCAACACATTTGACATACAGACCATCCCACAGCAAGAAAAAATTGATACCGGTGTTGGACAGACAGAGGTATGGGCTGCATCAGGTCCATATGACCCCTTTCAGATGAGATGGCTCAATGAAGAGCAAGCCAGACAAATTCAAATCCCCACTGCTTTTCCTTTGTCTTTTGGTCAGTGAACTTCAGAGCTTTATTTCACAACAGAGAAGGCCACACTTCTGCCTGATCACCCCTGAACTTTGAAATTCTATTACTTTGAGGTTCCTGGTTTCTTTCTTACAGTTTCTATTTCTGTTATGAAATACCATGACCAAAAGCTACTTGGAGAAAAAGGAGTTTATTTCTGTTTACAGTTCTACATCACAGTCCATCAGGAAGGGAAATCAGGGCAGGAACTCGGGACAGGAACTGAAGTAAAGACCACAGAAGAATGCTTCTTATCGGCTTGCTCCTCATGGATTGCTCAGCCTGCATTCTTATACAACTCAGGAACACCTGCCCAGGGGTGGCATCATTTAATTGGCATTTATTAATTGACAGATTGTAGCTGGAGAGTTTTCTCTTCGAATCCCACCAAGTCCCAGTAGTCCCTTAGCCCACTTATAAAATAAATATACAGACGCTTATATTATTTAAACTGCTTGGCCATTAATTCAGGCCTATCATTGTCTAGCTCTTACTCTTATATTCAGCCCATTTCTATTAATCTATACTGTAGCTAGAGTTTTCCTGCCTGGCCCACAGTCAGGACAAATCTCTCTCACCCGCCAGTCCCACAGCCACTCAGACCCGACCAAGTAAACACAGAGACTTATATTGCTTACAAACTGTATTGCTGTGGCAGGCTTCTTGCTAACTGTTCTTACAGCTTAAATTAATCCATTTCTATTAATCTATACCTTGCCACATGGCTCGTGGCTTACCAGCATCTTCACAAGCTGTTTGTCATCGTGGTGGCTGGCAGTGTCTCTCTGACTCAGCCTTCCACTCCCCAGCTTTATTCTCCTCCTTGTCCTGCCTATACTTTTTGCCTGGCCACTGGCCAATCAGTGATTTATTTATTGACCAATCAGCAACACACTTGACATACAGACCATCCCACAGCACTATACTTTGCCTCATGGCTCGTGGCTTACTGGTACCTTACATCTTCCTTGTCCTGGCGGCAGCTGCAGGCAGTCTCTCTCTCTGCCTTCCTGTTCCCTCAATTCTCCTGTCTGTTAGTCCCACCTATACTTCCTGTCTGGCTACTGGCCAATCAGTGTTTTATTTATACAGAGCAATATCCACAGCAACAGATTGTTTTAAATACAAGACTTGATGGTTTGTGTACATGTACATGACACCCATGACACCGTATTATGACTTCTACAGATTCTCCTTTCATGATAAGAATTTAATCATGACCTGACACAAGAATGCCTACTCCATGTAAAAAGTACAGTAAAGACATTTACAAGTGAAGTATTTGGGTGTATTCCCTTCACAACAATTTGAAGCTGTCTTGTGGGACCTCCTGCCAGGTCAATGTCATTTCAAGTTGAAGAGACTCTTTCCTTTGTGAGACTCCTTACCACCAAAGACTTCTGAATGTCTCAGCATCTTTAGCTGGGCCCCTGTCCTTTGTGCTTTAGCCCCTGGATATCTAGGCAGACACGTGGAGACTTTCTACAGAGACCTTTCTGACACCCCTGCTTCCTAACATGCACAGCAGCCTTCTTATCTAGGACCCACACACATTCCTTGTGTTTCTCTTGTGTGTTCTCCATCCAGCATCGGCAGGCCATGGTGTTACTTTAAGAGCAGTTCCCGGAGAGGATGTGGAGCTAGGGGAACTCTCCTCCACTTCTGGTGGGAATGCAAGCTTGTACAACCACTTTGGAAATCAATATGGCGATTTCTTAGAAAATTGGGAATCCATCTCCCCCAAGATCCAGCTATACCACTCTTGGGCATATACCCAAGGAATGCTCAACCACACCACAAGAGCACTTGTACAGCTATGTTCATATCAGCGTTGTTTGTAATAGCCAGAACATGGAAACAACCTAGATGCCCTTCAACTGAAGAATGGATAAACAAAATGTGGTACATATACACAATGGAATACTACTCAGCAGAGAAAAACAATGACATCATGAGGTTTGCAGACAAATGGATGGATCTAGAAAAAATCATCCTGAGTGAGGTATCCCAGACTCAGAAAGACAAACATGGTATGTACTCACTCATAACAGGATACTAGATGTGGAACAAGGATGACTGGACTGCTACTCACATCACCAGGCAGGCTACCTGGAAAACAGGACCCCAAGAAAGACACAGGGATCGCCCAACGACAGAGAAATGGAATGAGATCTACATGAACAGCCTGGACATGAGTGGGGGTAGTGAAGGGCGAGGGTCGAGGGAAAGAGAGCTTGGGTGAGTGGGAGATCCCAGCTGGATCAACAACAGAGAGGGAGAACAAGGAATAGGAGACCATGGTAAATGAAGACCACATGAGAATAGGAAGAAACAAAGTGCTAGAGAGGCCCACAGAAATCCACAAAGATACCCCCACAACAGACTGCTGGCAATGGTCGAGAGACAGTCTGAACTGACCTACTCTGGTGATGGGATGGCCAAACACTCTAATTGTCGTGCTAGAAACCTCATCCAACTACTGAGGGATCTGGATGCAGAGATCCATGACTAGGCCCCAGGTGGATCTCTGGGAGTCCAATTAGCGAGAATGAGGAGGGTTTATATGAGCGAGAATTGTTGAGACCAAGGTCGGATAAAGCACAGAGACAAATAGCCAAACAAACGGAAACACATGAAATATGAACCAATGGCTGAGGGGTCACCAACTGGATCAGGCCCTCTGAGTGGGTGAGACAGTTGATTGGCCTGATCTGTTTGGGAGGCATCCAGGCAGTGGGACCGGGTCCTGTGCTCATTGCATGAGTTGGCTGTTTGAAACCTGGGGCCTATGCAGGGTCCCTTGGCTCGGCATGGGAGGAGGGGACTGGACCTACCTGGACTGAGTCCACCAGGTTGATCTCAGTCTGTGGGGAAGGCTTTGCCCTGGAGGAGATTGGAATGGGGGGCGGGCTGGGGGGAAGGTGAGGGGGGCGGAAGAGGGGAGAACAAGGGAATCTGTGGCTGATATGTAGAACTGAATTGTATTGCAAAATAAAAATTAAAAAAAAAAAAGAGCAGTTCCCTTCTCTGTCATTATGAGTCATTTCAGCCAGCCACCTGCCTCAGCGTCTTATGACTAATGTAGCCCACCATGCTCAAGAAAGAGAGCTGGAGTCACATAGGGAGCCTTGCATGGCTTCCTTGAAGCCTGTCATACATTACTTAGGACAACAAACATGAACCTTTCAGTCTATCTAAGGCAGTGGTTCTCGACCTATGGGACACAACTCCCACAGGGGTCACATGTCAGGTATCCTGTATATCATATGTTTACATTACAATTCACAATAGCAAAATTACAATTATGAAGTAACAACAAAATAATTTTATGGTTGGGAGTCAACACAAAATGAGGAACTGTATTATAGGGTCACAGCATTAGGTAGGTTGAACACCACAGTTTTATAACATCTTTCCCTAGAGAATCTTCCTGTAACAATATTTTCCTGTCTTGAGCTTCCTGAACTTCTTTATAAAAGAGAGTCCTGTAGTTAATGATGGGTGACAAAGGCTTGTTCTTGCACTCATCCAACTGAAGTCAATTAGCACCCCCCATTTGTAGGTGTAGCTGAAACCCAAACAGGAAGTGGCCATTGAACATCCTTTTACAACAAAATGGAGATACACTTTAGGCACCTGCCAAGATCATAGCATCGCCATTAGGCTGCTATGAAAATCTTGGTCAATAATGTCTAGAGAAGACTAACAAGGAAAACTATGGCATGTGAGACTACAAAGCTGAGTACATGGGACATCCGTACCTTATCTAACCAGATCTGTTGTGCTTGTTCCCATAGAAACTGTGTATCAACTTCAAAGGCAGAATGAAGCTGCTATGTGATAAAGCATCCTTGAAGGAGGAAGAGATAAATCAAATAATAGATGTCAGAACACTTGCCCATGTGTTAAAAGCAGAGCACACATAAGCATATATTAAATACATCCCACAAAATTATTCATGTGTTGAAGCTGTTTTCCTTGTAGCTCTTTTCTTTTGCATCGTTAGAGGTGAAGCCCACAACACCCTTGAAAATGGAAGTCAACTGCTTTGCCATTGCCCCACACTGCCATCTCAAACCCTGACTTCCCCAAACCCAGCTTCATCCTAAACAGAAACTCCGAGGGAGGGACTCTGAGACATAGGAAGGTCTTTAGACTTTCAACACAGGAGTGCGAATGGGATTAAGGATTCCTGAAGAGGTTCATTGTGGGTGAGTTGTCATCTCTCTGTAAGGTATGCTAACTTCCTGTTCCCTACACTGAGTGTGACCCCATGTAAGAAAAGGATCTTTGCACATAGTCAGATTAGAAAAAGTCATAGACCAACCTGGGGACACCATACAATGACAAAGGCAGAGGATGGATCGACACAGATGCTGAGTATCGAGTTCCAGCTGCTGCTTCCAGAAACAAGGAAATAAAGAAGGATTCTATTCAGAGACCAAGAGGGAACAGGACCAGGCTCACACCTTCATTGCAGAATTCTGCCTTCAGAGCTGTGGAAGAAGACATTTCAGTTCCTCAACCCTCCAGTTTTGAGGACTTTGTTAGGGAAATCCTGGACAACTAACACTGGGAGAAAAACATTTTCATTTGTAAATGCACAGTATGAGCCCAGTGTGGTGGCCCATGCATGCCTGTAATCCTAGCACTTTGGAAGCTGAGGTAGGAGAATTACCCAAAGGCTGAGGCCAGCCTGGTGATCTGCATAGTGAGTTGCAGGCCAAGCAGAAACTTAAAAAGAAAAAGAAAGCAAATACAGAACACATAAGGTGTTTTCTTGGTCCCCAGGAAGTCATGGCCTGGTTGGAGGAAGTTGCTTGAACTAACAGGCAGCATCTCCAGGTCTGGTGCTGCTAGATCGGCTGCACCTCCATCTCTGTCAGCTGCTCTTAGTCTGTCAAGCTTGGGTACTGATCCCAATAGACCTCCTCAGTGGTCACAAAAGGAATCAGCCTCATTTCTCAAAAGGAATCAGCCTCATTTCTCAGCTTGATCAAAGGTCTGCTTGGACAATTATTTCTCACAGATATGAATTTTCTTGTCTAGTTTCAGACATTCTGATACAATGTAAAAATAATTCAGTCCAAACTTTAACCATCTCCACAGTTTAAAAATAAACTCAGAGCACTACATTCTGTTCCAATAGGTTGTCAACTCAGTAAGAACCAAGCTGTCTGCACATTACTCTAACCACAAAATCTACAAATTAAATAATAACTTCACACTAGTAGTTTTATAATTATATGTCACATTGTATTCTTAAATGGGAATTATTCATATTTCTTTCATTTTAAACCTTCTTTCATTTAAATCTTTTTGGAGTGATGGAAATGTTAAAAAAAAAAACAGACTATAGCAATCATCACATAATTCATCATATGGCATAAAACGATTGTATTACACATGTAAAATGAGCAAATTTTGAAGCATGGAGATAATTAAACAGCAGACTTGACCATCCTGGTAGGAAATGTCAACTGTGGAGTGCCTTGCAGATTTAGAGTTTAGTAAGAGGTAATCAGAGATGGCATATACCTCACTGCGGTAACAGCCAAAGGGAGACAAAGATGTCATGGGTTTGTTGCAACAGTGTTTTGCAAAGAGAATCTGGCTGGATAAGCCAGGGTCTTGTCAGATGAAAGAAATTCCAGAGACAATGGCCCTCCAGAGGATAAATAAGTGATTTTTCTGCTATCTATAGCCTGCACTGAGGCTTTTGAAGACCTTTCAAAGCATTATCCCTGCCAGGATCTCTACAGGGAAAACTGTGCCAAATGCGTCAATCCATTTGATGCTCAACTGCAAACATGTTGCAAATACTATTCCAACAAGTACAAGCAAAATTCCACTAATACATAGTATAGCTGCCTCTACTTTTAAAAATGGGATGGGATATTAGTGTTTCTCAATGAGATCTTGTGGAGCCCTAGCTTTAAAAACCTTCAAAACAATAGCTATTTGAAGAGTATTAGACGTGGGGGTACATGGGTTCAGGTTTTGTTCCATACCATAATTGATTTTTATTTGCTAGTTCAGTAGTGAGTTTTGCTTTTTTCTTATAGGATCTTGCTGACACCAGTGGCAGACACCATTTTTGGACAATATTTTTTCATAGTTTGGTATGCAGTAAGAACCTTCTTTGATAAATTGTTTATATAAGCCATTCTATTTATTAGTCATGTAATCTAAAATATAATTTACCAGCTTTTTAAGTATTTGTTTTTTCATATCTAGGAACTAATGACTTTGGTTACTTGGGAGACTATTGTGGCAGATTTTCCTGCAAATGACTATTTAAATGTGTTTTCTATACAGGAAAAATATGTCACTTGCAAGTAATGGATTCTGATTATTTTCTAATGTTAATAGCTATTAATAAAAATCATTTTCAGCCATTTAGGTCATATTAAACTGTTAAATTCATTATTATTATATTATATTAAATATGTGTGACTCAGAAATAATAGGGGGATCTGAATGCAAAAGAAATAATATAAAAGTAAAAAGTAACTAGAGCATATTTTCTGTCTACCTGTGGCAAGCAGTGTTGTATGGAGAGGCAGAAAGACACATGGTCATTAATCTTGAGCTTGGGACTTGATAAACCTGTTTTCTCCTTTATAAAATTGAACCTCTTAGGATGTGGCCAATCTATATCACAAGATTTCTTTCAGTGTTAAGCAAGAAGTGCTGTGTAAACATAGGGGACCCAAGACACAAACAATGACAACCTTTACTCCTGTGTGAATTTGTGTTTTCAGCTAAGGTGACATTGCCTTCTAAGTCCATCGTGTGGATATCTGTCCCAATAATACTTGCCTTCCTTCCCCTCTCAACCCTGCTCTGGAGATGGGCTTTTAGTCAAGGAGATGATAGGATAGATGGCCTTGGAGATAAGGAAACAGTGTGCAGATCTACGAAAGACACAAAGCCACCTCTGACCTTGGTTGTAAGGTGAATCCTGTGAGCTGTCTTCTCAGCAGTGCTAAAATACACTGACAAGTGGCTAAGAGGAGAGGGAAGTGAAGAAGTGGGTTCTTCAGGAAGGTCACCGTATCACATGCATGTTCAGCTATGTCACCAAAAGCATTCTTAGATGTCATACAATCCCCATCAAATAAAACAAAAGAGACCAGAGAGCCGAACCAACCCTGAGCAGAAACAGTAATGTTGGAGGTATCACCATCACTCATTTCAAGTTATACTACAGAGCAATGGTAATAAAAACAGCACGGAACAGGCGTAGAAATCAATGGGACAGAACAGAGGACCCAGACACGAACTACTGCAGCTGCATCACTTCAACAAAAGTGTCAAATACTCATGAGGGTGGACAGCCTCTTTAACAAACAGTACTGGGACAGTTCACATGCCAGAGAACGAAACTAGATTATTATCCCTCACCTTGCTCAAAATCCAAGTCCAAGTGGATCAAAGACCTTAATGTAAGACTCAAACCTCTGAAACCAACAGAAGGAAAAGGAGAGAAAATACTGCAAAACATGGGTATAAGTGAGTACCTTCTGCTTAGGACTCAATAGCCCAGGAAATAAGATAATAGTGACAAATAAGACCTCATAATACGGGAGAGCTTCCTGAGGGCTGGGATGTGACTCAGCTGTAGAGCACTAGCCTAGCATAGCTAAAGTCCTCTGTTCAGTCCCAGGTAACACACACACACACACACACACACACACACACACACACACACACATGTCTTCACAGCAAAGGAAACAGTTAAGCAAGTGAAGAGGCAGCCTAAAGAATAGCAGAGAATCTTTACCAGCTATACGTCTGACAAAGGATTGACGTCTAGAACACACAAAGAACCCAAAGCACTAAACAAACGATCTAATCACACACTGGCCTAAGGAGCTGAACAGACTTTTGCAGAAGTATGTTTAATAAAGACTTAAATAATAACATCATTTTTATTGCTGCTGTTGGTGGTGTGTGTGTCCACCATGCTTGGTCATTGGGGAAATCCAAATTAAAACTACATTGAGATTCTCTGGTGCCATTCAAAATGGCTTTCATCAAAGAAGTATATAATACCCAGTTCTGGTGAGGATATGAGGAAAGAGGAACACACTGTATCTTTAGTCTGGTCTCTGCCTAGGATTTTTTTTTGCCAAATTCTTCCTTGAGTTGAGCGTTGGTGTTTCTTCAGCCTGTGAACAACCGGGACTCAGTTCAGTGTCCAATCACTGAGGCCTGTTTACAGGAAGGTGGAAGTGACTCTGTGTGTGTTTATTTCAGAAACTACAAAGGTTTTTTCACAAAGCTGCTATGCATACCTAACCTTACTGCTTGTGGATATACCACTGTTCAAAGCACAGAGATAGTAAGAAAACACAAAGCCAAACTTTGTCCTTGGGAGTTAACGGACAAACATAGAATTTGTGCGTGTGGTGTATATGTGAAAACAAACAATTCAAAAACAAAAATCAGCATTTTTGGCAATCCCTTCCACACACCCACATTAATAACCACCAATTTAGTGATGTTACAGGCACAAAAACTTCGTGGTGTATTGTAAAGAAAGCACATGGCAAAGCACTAAAAACTACACAGGATCCAAATCTATTAGAAGGAAACTGTTCTCTACAAAACTAGAAGTATCCACTCTATAGCCCAGCGGGACCCAGGGTTACTGTCCAGAGAATCACATTATTAAAAGAAGACAGAGCGCAGGGTTTCCTGTCAAAGGGCAGCGGAGAAGAGCAGGGCAGCTTTTGCTTCTAGGGAAATGAGTGTCTGTCAACCTCCTAGTGCCTAAAAACAGTTCTTTAACAGAGCAAAGCCTTTGCCATTCACGTGGCAGTCTGCTTTTCTCCCCCTACCCAACCCCACACTTCATGCAAAGACAAACTGCTTCTTAGGCCCAATTTGAATAATCATCAGTTTTATATTAGATAAAGCCTGAAAAATACACTTTGTTTTTCCTTGGCAGTTTTGGTATATTTTGGTGTATTTTCAAATACTTTCTGTGCTTACAGACACTAAATCTCTTAGCACAAACCAGTCTGTTTTGCAGTGATGTTTGAGTGAACACCTGCAACCCACAGGTCGTCTGAACAATGCTTCCCAATTCTGTCACACAGGGAAAAGGTAAAGCTGTTCCATCATCTTTTCAACAACACAGCGATGCTCTCTTCCTCTAAGTACTAAGAGCTTTGCCTTAGACAAAGTAAAATCGTAACTGAGTCTTACAATTCCACTGTGAGTATTTTTGTCTCCCTTTGTTAAAGTTGGTAACTTTGAATAAATTAATGAGATCATAGATTACCCTCAGAGGACTGATTTCTGAGAAGAATATGTGAGACTTGTTTTTTGTTTTTTTGTTTTTTGTTTTTTTCAGAGAAATACAAATGTCTTCCTCTGCTTGTTGTCCGACCATGTGTGCATTTAGCTTTTCTCTGCATTGCATCATGGGCAATGGTGCAGGTCATTAGTTCAGGGCCTGGCTGTGATCATTCACAAGATGAACTACTGTGTCATGGTTTTGAACTGCAGCAATCAGTCAGGAGCGTCTCTTTTCCCTTGATACGTTTTTGAGCATGTTGAATGTTTTATAGATTTTAATATCTGTAAAACAAATAGTGCATTTAGCCCTCAGACTCTGCCTCCAGGATATTAACAACACTCTGCTGTACTACACTTGAATATCAAGAATCCAAATGCAGTGTGTAAATTATTTTACACTACCAAATTAAATTATTTTAAAACTTAGAATGAACACTCGCTCCTGACCTGTTTCCCCTTCTAAATTAATCTGTATAATCTACAGACAGGCTCCAGACAAACAGAGCTTCTTCTTAAAGAATCTGCCTCTAGAGTGTGAAAGCGTGCTTTGATGCTTTCCTGGAAAGGATCTGTAGGTACTTTGAGAAATAACAGCCTAGATTTGCCTCTGATTAAGAATCTGCAAGCCATTTGCTTAACCTATCTGTTAGATGTGGTTAGTGACCACAGGCAAATTCACATTACGGGGCTATCTCTTTTCTTTTCCATGGCGTTATTTTTATGTGGTCTGTAGAAACATTGCAACTTGGGGAATTTATTTGTACAGAATCAGGAGGAAATCAATAATTTTGCAAAAAGATGTTCCTGGCTCTGACAGCGTAAACATGTGCAGTTCACTATTCCAGACATTGGAACTTTGTAAAGGTTGAGTTGGGGAACTCTTGACACTGAAGTAGCAGATGGTATTCATAAAGAGGAGCCATCAGGTTTCCACAAAGAAGTGAGATACTAAAGCAACTCTTCTCAATTCTTAATTTGAATAGTAACAATTTTGCATAACAATCCAGCAGACACATGCACATGCATGCCTACACACACACTCACACACACACACTCACACACACACACACACACACACTCACATTTATATAGAATTGTACTAAAACTTCATAAAAAATACTACTAGAATTATAACAAAAACACTAATATAGTCTACTCCATGCACCCTGTTTCTCTATAAGCTGACCACGACCTAGTGAGATATTTCACATCTCATTTAAGAATAGTTTTCAATTCTGGAAGAGCACCATGAAGTGGGTTCCAGAGAATCAGGAGGCTAGGAGAACAGTGCCAGGGCACACACATCATTTCTGTTCTCATAAAGACTGGCTAAGCTAAGAGGACAGTCTAAGGCTGAATTCAAGTGCATGAGACCTTTGGTAAGTCAGTCTCCTTAGTTAATATAAATTCAATTATAAAGAGCAGGGAGCAATTGCTAACTATTTATTTAGTCCAAGGCTGTTTGAAATAACAATTAAGTCTGTTTTCCAGTTTAAATTTGAAATAATTCCATACTTTTAGCAATGAATGGGGCAGCAAAGAAGCTATTTGAAGAGCCAGGGGCTCCTTTCTGCTCCCTTTCTGTTTTAAAAAGAGAGTCTGCACTGGGATCTAGCCTGATAATCTGCAGGTAAAATCATTTGCATGCACAAGAGAAAAGGTTAGCATTGTAGAATATTCTAGTCAGGCCCCAGGCGTTCTGTGAGCTCCTCCCAGTCCTTGTATTTAGGTTGGGACTCAATCCTTGGGGAAAATAAGGGCTGTGAAGAGAAGAAACGTTAGGAGCATTTGAAAACCTTGAGTTTATCAGAGCATTTTGAAGGAACCAGATGCTAAAGGTAAATGCAGCAAGATTCAGGAGGAGGTGAGGGGGTTGAGAAAGCCTGGAGCAGGAGGAGGAAAAACTGGAGCAGAGAGGGTGTGCTCATGTGGCTTCCCCAGGGGGAGATAAAGAAAGGGAGTCAATGGTGGAGAGACCAGAACACTGGCTCCTGTCTAAAAAGGAAAGTGATGTGTTCAGGGTGTGTGGGGACTGTGTATAAAGCATTGTGTGTGTGTGTGTGTGTGTGTGTGTGTGTGTGTGTGTGTGTGTGTGTGTAAACCTGCCCATTTGTGCATGTTTACATAGAAGCCGGAGAATAATCTCAGATGTCATTCCTCCAATGTCATTCAACTCAATTTTTTTTTTTTTTTAAGATAGGGTCTCTCACTGGATTGAAACTCAGCAAGTGTGTTGGCTGGCCAGTGAGCCCAGGGAATGCTTCATCTCTGCTTCCCCAGCACTCCTGGTTTTTTACTTGGGATTGAACTTGGGCCCTTGTATTTGCAAAGCAATTGCTTTACCACTTGAGCTGTTTCCCCAGCCCTATAAAGCATTCTTCATAGTGCAGATTTTACTTGAACATCTATCATCAGGTTATTGAAACAACTACAAAATCTTTCTAAAACTAAGCTTGTGTATTAATTTGCATTCCATTTTTAGCAGCTTGAAAAGAAGGCTTTAAGTTAAAAGTGGGTGCCTTTAATTAGTTCCAGGTTTCTAATCTAACTTCTATTGTAAATCACGCCCCCTTATTTTGATAGATAGAACAAGAGACAAGGTATGATGGATTAGTAAGCCTTAAAAACAGAAGAGAAATCAAACTAAGTGTTAAAATCTGACAATATCATCTGCTCTCAAATGCACATAAGAAAAACTGGTTTGGGGGTTCTTTATATTTAAAACAATGCACAATGTCTGGTAAATTAATGAATAATTTAGACTTGAATTTTAATGTCTTAGAAGATGTTTTCTAAGGAATATTTTTGGAGGAATGTAATACTAGAATTCAAAATCCAGAAGGCACCACCACTTATAATTCAGTGTCTGCCCATCTCAATATGTGATATAATTTTAGATCCAGTCTCCTGCTCCTAAGGCTTTGTAGGACATTGCTTATTGGTACTGTTGCAGAAAAAGTCTCTTATTCCAACATTCAGGTGTTAGTGTTCTAAGCAAACACTACAGGCATGAACAACGGCTTCAGGTAGAGGTCTGAACTGAACGGGACTGGAGGCACAGAACTTTGAAATGAAACTTTGTAAGTGCTTTTTGTTTTGTTTTGATTACCAATAATCTCAGCCTCATTCTCAGGTTTAGATGAGAAAAAAAAATCCCAATGAAGTCTTTGCTACTTAAGGTTCCACAGTAGAAGTCTTCATATACATTTCTACTAATGTTTGTTACAAGTCAAATATCACCTTCTTTTTTCATCAATAACTTCGTAGCTCTCATTCCTTCCTTCCACAAATATCTTCAAGTCCACAGTGTGAGACTCTACTGTTAAGTGCTGAGCACTCAAAGACGAGGTCAGTTCATGTTTTGATGTTTACGTAGAAGTGGTACAAAATAAAGCAAACGTATGCTACAGGAAATTCTATTTGAACTCTGAAGCAGACCACATTAGCCAAGTGTGTGTGTGTGTGTGTGTGTATGAGTGCATGCATGCATGCATGCGTGTGTGTGGTCTGTAGAAAAAGAAGCTAGGACTAGAATGAAACAAAGCCTGAGATGAATTTGTGAAAATGCACAGAACCTTTTTACCTGTAACCAAGGGAGTAGAATGTAGTTAAATAAAAGGGCAAAGCACTGAAAGGCTTTGCGCAGGGAAGCACCATGACGTGAGTTATGCTTTGAAACATGCACCCCAACAGCTGTTTGGAGGGCTGATAAAGGAGACAAGAATGCAGGCATCAGTAACAAGCTTTTTCTGAAATGAGAAAAGGTGGCCGCCTGAACCAGCACAAGAGCAGTGAAAATGATTCCTTTCCGGAAGCCTCCTACAGGCATGGTTAGCTGCCTTCCTGGAAGCTACCCACCCCATTTCAGTCCTTACCAATAGTGCTCAGACATTATCTGACATATGGAAGTCAAGGCTGGCCAGCTGTACTCTGATATCCCATTCCTGTTATTATCCGTTCCCCTTCCTGGTATCCACCACTGTTCAGCATGTCCTGGTGGTCCAAAAAAACTTCTCAGAAAGCCAGCTGGGGTATGTCTGCAAAGTATCTTGCTTTACTGCTGATAGAAGGGAAGAAATTCTATCCAGCTCTGCCTTCAACCAAAACTAGATGGAAATGGTAAAAGAGAAGAGGATGTGTTGTCCAGTGTGTTTGTGGTGGACAGGCATGTCTGAGCATCTCTGTGATGATTTACTTTTCAAATGTTAACGTGCTGTATTTACATAGATAGAGAAGTACACTGCCTAAACTCTTCTGAGTTGTGTTACTACAGGACCCCCATGTGGAAAATAATCTGGGTCACAAAGCTAGTTTGCAGAATACCATGATGGGAATAGTAGACAAAAGCATGGCTGAAGGGAATAGGGAGCTATCAGGGAGACCATGACCTAAACAGTGTATCCAGGTTCTTATCACTGTCAGAAAAAGAACTCAGAGGCATGATAAAGCAAAGAATTGGGAGAGAACCTTGAACACACAACAAAAGGATCCACTCAAGAGAATAGTGTAAGCTTCTTGGGTCAGTCACGTCAGTCACTAGGGGTAGGGGACCAGCACTTTTCCGGGAAAGCTTCCTGGAGGGGAGGCTTAGAGTTCACTCCTCTTTTCTGTCGTTATGTAAGGGTTTAGGCAAGTGTTGTGGAGTTACATATATCTGCTAGGAACACCAATTGTGAAAGGCTAATGACAGAGGGATGTCATTATAATGAAGCAGAGGACAGTTAGTATATCCTCTATGTCTAGAAAGTTGTCCCAGATGGTTCTAGCAAGGTCTGAATGTCACTTCTGTGACAGGAAGTCCTATGGTAAAAATGTTCTGCTTAGGAATCAACCTCTAGACACCATGAAATTGCCTCTTCCCCTATGGAATCCAGCTTGCCTCAAAAAGCAATTTGATTTATAGCATCAAATAACATTCTTCAAAATCATGGTACATCAGCGGTGTGCTTAGAAAGCCCACAGCAGGCTGCAGACATCTAAAGACATAGGTGGTAAGGCCCGAGATGAAAAAGATCAACTACTTGGGAAAATCTACTAAAGGAAATGTTTGATGTTAGGATCTGAATACTTAGTCTTATTTATCATCAAGAATTAGAAGAGTTTTTAAAAGTTGAGTTCCAGTAAAGATGCAGGTAGAAATTTTCTTCCCGGATCCCCCCTTTTATTATTAATTAAACTCATTATAAACTTGAGTTTCTATGGAAACTCTTATGCACCTCCTTCTCCTTGGAAGAGAGAAATGGAGGGAAGGAGGGAGGGAGAAAGAGAAAATAAATGAGCAAAACCCTTCATTAAAGGTAGTTCAGTTTGTGGTATAAAAAGCATTTAATTGAATTTAAAAATGTGAAACTATCCTAGACATTGTATTGTGACAATGTCCAGAGACAGGATTTTAACACAATTCATTGATTCTGGTAATAAAAGATAGAAAACTGTGAAATTTTTTCTCACCATAAAAAAGATTAATATGGCTTATAACTAAATGTCAAAATAGATTTCATTACATAATCTATTTCAATTTCTCAGATGCTCTGAGATGTTGGTAAAAAAAGGAACAATTTATGTTAAGCATCTCAGTTCAGATTTCTTTTTCTTTCTTTCTTTTTTTTGCCAGCACTTCTGACAACAGGTTTTATGCACAAATTTGCATTAGAAACTCAACTAGGAGTATTGTCTTGAAAGCGTTCTACTCAGAGTGTTATCCATAGTTAGCAGCTGTGACATCACATCAAAACCAGGAAGAATCTCAGGACCCACTGCAGACTTCCCAGGCACGGATTTGCTCTTTAGCAAGGTCCCCATTGATCTATGCACACCTTGCGTTTTGAGAAGTGCCACCTCAGGAGACAGTCTCCAGTGTTGGTTATCACTGGTCACTGAGTTCCCAAGATCAAGATCCCCACTCTGTTAGTCATTTTTGATCCCTAGACTCTCAATTGAGTTTTCAAAAATTCCCCCAATATATCTAAAACTTGATCTACCTTCAAATATCTCACCAGATTGCTTCTGTGATGGGAGTTCACTTAAAATTCCAAGATTTTCCATGTGTCTCATAATCTGGCCTTTACTCACTTGTCTGAAAGGCAACAGTATAATTCCATGCTGATTGCTCAGGCCAGCCCTGTGCTATGAGGATGATACCAGGATGATTGGCATCAGATATGAAGATCAGGTATGTCCTGTCCAAGAACTACCATGTCCTTGGCTGCCCCCATGCTTTCTCTACTGAGCCTCAGCTTGTTCTTTCTCCTGGCTTGTAGAATGTTGCTTCTCAGCTTTTCCCAGTACTCCTCCTTGTAACTCCACTCTCTGTTGAGGTTTTCAAGCACTAAGACTGATGTGCCCATCACCTCTTCCTAAGAATTGCTGCACCTAAATTTCAAATGAGTAAAGGTAGCAGGTATTTGGGACAGTGAAGCTAATCACAATCCACTGTCATCTAAGAATGAGGAAAGAGAACTGCCTTAAGACTGAGCCAGTGGAATCGGTGTTTGAAAAAGGGCTGGGTTTATGTTACTAACAGGAGAAGAAGCAAGGCAAAGACTGCCTTTTCTGCTACAGAAAAGGACTAAGGAAACCCATCTTCAAGGGAAAGGGAACTTCCTTTCTAGGGACAGATTTTAAGTCGTGCTCTTAAAAATGATGATGTAACTATGTCAGAGGTGGTTCACTCAGGCTTCTTCATGGACAGAGCAGATACGGGAAGGTCACCCACAACCCCATCTTTCTCAGCTTCCTTGCACATTTTAAGTTTTACCAACAGTTAACAGTTTCCTCTAAAATTTCACAGCATTAACCCTATATGTATTTTGCCTGTCATTCATGTTCCACATGTAAACCACTTCTTACCACCTTCTACCCTTAATTTACAGAGACATGCCCCTGATTGAATCTGATGATCATTTTTATACCTACTTATGGATTGTTTTCCCTCTGTCTGATCTAAAACTTTGTTATTCACAAGGAGTCTTTTCATAATTCTCTTCTGGTCTCCTAAAAGATGCTCTTCACCATCCCTCCCACAGATTAATAATAATAATGCTATTAAAACAATATCATTAGCACAAATTTCTCTTCTGAATCCCATACTCTCTCTTCTCTCTCTCTCTCTCTCTCTCTCTCTCTCTCTCTCTCTCTCTCTCTCTCTCTCTCTCTCTCTCTGTGTGTGTGTGTGTGTATGTACATGCATGTGTGGCATTTCACTTGAAAGCTCTCAGAAAATTTACACTCAACACAAAGTGTCCCAAAGTATCTTCCTGTTTTGGTCCACTCATCTAGTTATACCTTATCGCAATAAAGAGTCACCTAGATCTGTGGATACCAAGTTGCTCTCTTGTCCTCATCCATCCCTTTCTCTTTAGCTCTCTAACACCCATGTACCTTGAATTCTGGTTATCTTTTTCCTGCATTAGTACACCAGTTATTTAGCTAGACTCTCTACCTTGAATTCTGGTTATCCTTTTCCTGCATTAGTACATCAGTTATTTAACTAGACTATCTACCTTGAATTCTGGTTATCCTTTTTTCTGTATTAGTACACCAGTTATTTAACTAGACTCTCTGATTTTCATCACTAGTCTTCATAGACATATTATTCTATTGTATAAGATATTATCTTTAGGTTGCAAACAAATAACTGTCCTTCTTAGTTTGGCTTACTTCATTATCCATCCTCTGCTTGCTTCTATGGCTTTTCTGACCACCACATGGTCCGTGCCATATGTATAAAGTACTCTAAATGGACTGTGTGACCTCATGTTTTCTGGTGCTCTGCTCTACCATTCCTATGGGTTATGTACTACTCATCTCTTTTAACCTGCAGGGTCAACGTTATTCAGGAGGTGGAGGCAGGAGGATCAGAGGTCAACTCTAGCTTGCACTTCATGGGAAGACTGAGACCAGTGTCAACTACACAGAGCAATGTTCATTGGGTATAAGAGCATCTATTCATATTTGTTAACATTGAAATGAAGATCACAGGTAGGTGCCTCCCCTTGGAAGATTTTTTTTTCACAGTTTATTCTTAGGTGTAATTTACACTTTAAAGGAATAGCATTAATTTTGTTTAGTTTTATGTCAGTCCCATATATGCATTTTATAAATGTCCTGATCCTAATAAGTACAGTGCCTGGATAAGGCAGTTATCACTAAAAGTTCATGGAGAGAAAGGTGGACATGTAAATATGGAATAAATTCAAAGAATGAAGATCTGACCTACAGTTTTCTTGCTAAGGTCTAAAATGTATTTATCAGGACAAAACCATTTGGAAACAAATTCCTCTCATGGACTAACCATCACTCATCTGTAGGCTCATGGGTTGATGTTAGAGTCATTCTAGTTGTGACGTGGGTGTGTAAAGGAGGAAGATCACAGGCCTAAGGATTCCAGAACTGGCAAGTGCTCATGCCGGCCCTAAGAGAAAGGGGCTAGACTGTATCTGTTAAAGACATCAGAATTACAAACAGAGACTGAAAGAACCAGGCTTATCCTCCAACAAATGCTTCTCTCATCGTTAAGTCCCCTACAGAAGACCTTTTGATGTCCTTGCTTACAAGTCAGACTGTCATCTCAACTTCAAGCAATGTCCTCAGCCTGTTTAAACCCCCATGTCTCCCTTTGCTGACTTCCCTCATGAAAAATAGGAATTCCTCTACTTGAAGTTAAAATCCCTTTAGAAATTCTGTCTGCAAAAGATTATCTAATGATGTTTTGAAATCTGGAAGAATTTTCTATTAAACATAGTTCTCTAGGCTTAAGAATAGCCTGGTGCTATGGATAGTCTAGTTTGGGAAGAGAGTCTGCCATGATATAAAAAAAATTAACCCACCCCTACCTTTAGGCTGTTAGATTATAAATAGATGATGGAACTCAAATTTATAGACATTCTCACCACTAATAACAGCATGGATCCCATGAAAAGGAATCACTTCAGTAGAGCCAATTAAACTTCATTTGACTTGATGAAAGTATGTTTCACCCACTCCTGGAACTATTACTATTAGCCGGAAAATAAACTGGAATTCAGAAGCTTTATAGATAATTCCACTTCATCCATTTGATGAAGTGTGAGGTTTGTAGAAGTGACAGTTGTACAAAACGATGACGTAAGATTCACATCACTCCCACCATGCCACTTGGTCTACTGCAAGGTCCATGGCTTTGCTGCTTGGCTGTGTCTACTGCCCCTAAAGAGTTCTTCAAAGCTGTTAAAGCCTTAAAGTATAACCATTATATGATTAATTTGTGGAGATTTGATTCAGTTTTACTAGAGCCCACTCATAATTGTTATCATCAATACATGTTATTATATCTCAAGTATGAGCAAAATAAAAGTCCTTCTGAAAAAAATCAAAATAGATTTTTGTTTTGATCTGTACACTTGAATCTGGCTAGATCAGTGAGTCTATAAATTATTTTAAATAAAACCTTTAACTATATGAAAATATGACTTACTTAGATCTAGAAATACATTCTATCTGATTTCATTCCTTCAGCCTCATGTCCTACTGCCATACACGTATGGGCATGACAAGCACTGAGCTAAGCAGAGTGGCCTTTGATATCTGCTAGAGAGAGGGAAAGACTGAAGAGCTAGAATTCCTATAGCTTCTAGCTTCCTTAATTAATTGAGAAAAATTTAGTCTGAAGTCAGATAAGCCAGAAGTTAAGGTAGATTATATTAACATATAAAGGCAATATGTCATGGGTTATTTCATGATGACTTAGAGCAAAGTTTTTCTCTGGTGACTTCAAACCCTGATTCATGGATAGCATTGGCCCTAAGCACATGGGGAAGTATAATTAGTAAAGAGTAGACAATCACACTGGACGGTTTGTGGTGGCACATGCCTTTAATCCCAGCACTCAGGAGGCAGAGGCAAGCAGATCTCTCTGTTCAAGGCCAGCCTGGTCTACAGAGCGAGTTCTAGGGTATTCAGGGCTTCTCATAGAAACCCTTGCTTTAAAAAAAAAAAAAAAAAAAAAAAAAAGAGTAGACAATCTAAAGACCATCCAGCCCTGGAGTCTCATTTGGTCAGTTTTTAACAAGGTGACTTTCTGTCCCATGGAACCCCTGCATCTTTAAGACCTCAAATCCAACAGAGATAAACCACTGCCCCTTCTGCCCCTTCAGAGCCTCTGCCTGGGGAGCTCAGCTCGCCTTCTGCTTCCTTGCTTTCTACCTAGTTCCTGAGCCTCAGCTTTGTCTCCGTTCCTCCTCTACTTCTGCCCCCAGGTTGAATGGATTGATCTTGGTTTCTTAAACTGCAGGAGGTTCTTCTTCATGTTAACCTCATTTCTGTACGGAGGCCTGAAGCCTGTCAGCCACTCTGATGGCTGTCTCTCTGGACAGGTCAGTTCAGTCCTTTGGAAAGTACTGTGAGAAGCAGGAATGCAAATAATCACTGGTCAGATAACGCTGTGGAAGCCATTGCCTCACCTAAATGAAGTAAATAATCATGTTTAATTGTAGCTGAAGTTTTCTCTGGTCCTACCCATCCCCACGAACCCCACAGCCGCTTATAAAATAATCACTCAGAAGCTTATATTAATTAAAACTGCTCGGCCATTAGCTCAGGCCTACCACTGACTAGCTCTTACATTAGTTCTTACACTAGCTCTTAAACTCAGACCATTTCTGTTAACCTATATGTTGCCACATGTTCCGTGGCTTTACCTGTGTGCCGTTACATGCTACTCCCCAGAAAGGCAGACTGGCTTCTCCTGACTCAGCCTTCCTCTTCCCAGAATTCTCCTCTCTGCTTTTTCCTCCTATACTTCCTGCCTGGCTACTGGCCAGTTAGCATTTTATTTATCAACCAAATCAGAGCAACACACATTCACAGCATACAGAACAACATTCCTATCATTTTCTCTTTTCTTTCTATTTAAAAGGAAGCTTTTAACTTTAACATTTAATGTTTTATGGTGAGTATCAGTTGAAACCTGTAATCTGAAGTTTACACAAGCCATTGGGAATACACTTTCATAGACAGCATTTCCTACTATCCAAGCATGCACTCTGGATGGCAGAGTTCTGATGGCAACTTTTAGTTCAGATGATTCTAGGCCAGAACTCTACACAGAATGACAAATAATATTTCTATATTTCATTGTAGATTTTTCAGTGCTGTTTTCTTTTGTGTGGGTACTTTTTGTCTTATTGAGGTTTCTTTGTTGTTGTTGTTATTCTTTATTTGCTTTACTTCTCATTTTTTGTTGTGTTTTCTTTTTTGAGAGAGGGAAAGACAGAGAGAGGGAGAGAGAGAGAGAGAACATGCAGTTGGGTGGATAAGGAGGTGGGGAGGACCTGGGAGGAGTTGAGGAAGAGGAAAGAATATGAAAAAAATATATTGTATGGAAAAAAAACTTAGGAAAAAATAAATTATATAAAAAAGAATTAACCAAGACTGACTAAACTCATAGAGAAATACAAACATAATTTACAGTTCTTTTCCACTGCAAACTTCTAGCATCAATTTGTAGTGGAATAATCTCTGAGCTGCAGGCAGAAGCCAACACGTGGCCTGCATGGCTGCTGATGCTTCTCGCCCTCCTGACATGGCTCCTTTGCTTCCTTTCTCTCTCTGTCCTCATTCCATGTCTGTGTTACATTAACTGGAGCTGAGATGGTGTGTGTGTGTGTGTGTGTGTGTGTGTGTGTGTGTGTGCAGGGTATGTGTATGTATTCATGCACATGTGTTTGTGCCTGTATATGGCATCCAGAGGTTAACCATGTATGCCTTCCTCAAGTGCTCTCCATCTCATTCTTTGAAACAAGGTTTCTCTCTAAACTTAGAACTCATTGATTCAGCTAGACGGATGGGTCAATGTGCTCTAGGGAGTTTTCTATCTCTTAACCTCACTCCCAATACTGGACTTACAGACATACAGCCATGTTTGGCTTTTGTGTGGGTTCTGGGGAGCCAATCTCTGGGTCATATGGTTGCATGACAAGCACTTCACTGACAGCCGTCTCCCCAGCCCCAGCACTTCCTTTTAGTAAGAGAGTTCATCAAAACCACAGACTTCTCAGTCTTTCCATGCATAATGACCTGAAGTTCAGGCCTCTCTAGTAGAAGTTTCCATGTCCTCTGATTTTAAAGTGTAAGCTTTACTCAAGTCCGTAATTCTCCTGGGATTTGTAAAGATGTTGTTATTGATTTTATTGTTATTGTTGTTTGTCATACTTGTCCCTAAGATCAGTCTGTGATAAGTCATCAGTCTAAATTTTTTATTTGACATTTCAGTCTTTGAGTTTTGCAGTACTGATTTTTCTAATCACTTATTGATGAGAAGAATAAATCCCAGGTTAAGCCCTAAGTAAAAATCATACCTGCACTTCAGAAATAGTTTCAGGTAGTCTTGTCTGGCATGGTGCCTGCTGCATCGGCTCCTCTGTCCCACCCAGAAGCCCATGAGATTCCTAGATTCCCTACTTTTAACTTCATAGCTACTTTGGTGCAGCTGGGGAAATCTGCTCTTAAAATTATAAAACTTATGTGATACCAATTTAATTTTTGATCATTCACAAAAGGGCATATATGTGCATGTACGAAGGGAAATCAATCCTGCAGTTGAGAAACACTGAGGGAAAATGCCGTACGATGGCCCTGGGAAGATAGATTAACCATTTCCATTCTGCATATACTTAAGCCAGAACAGATGTTGGGTAGAAGATAGAGATAGACATATTTAGCAATAGGTGTATAGGTAGATGTTGATATCTGAACATCTGGACATTAGCCTTGAAGATGAACCTCATCTTCTCACCTTTTTCCATACAGTTACCAACAGAGCTGAGGAACACTGACACCTATTCATCTGCTTTGATGTGGTTTGCTGCTAAGTGTTGCAGACTTTGAAAGAATGAAAATTTCTAGCTGTTTACAGAGATGAAAATTAGCATTTTAGAAATGCTTTACTTTTGTGTTTCAACAAGCAAACTCTAAAAATATGTGTGCAGTTCCATTTTCAAGATTTCAGGCTTCCCAGAGCCCTATTTTACTTATAAAACTGTAGATTTTTATGTAGATCATGAAAGAGGGGAAATATCACTAGCAATGTTCACTGTGTTTTTAGGAACCTAAGCTGTAATATTTTCCCCAAATTTTCTGCTGGATTCAAAGCATCCCAGGGAACTAGTGCATTAAGGATTGCTCTTGTTTCCACTACTGTCCCTAGAAAACAGAGGCCTTTGTTCCTGTTTACGTTCTGGCTCTCTTGTATCCTCTGATGATACTTGGGTCCCTGGTGTTCCCTTATCTCTTTCATCTTGTCTGCAAGGACTAATCTGTCTGTTTCTCCAGTTTAGTCTGGCAAAAGGAAAGAAAAGGAAGTTGATTTAGGGTTTAGCTAAACGCTTTCTGACAATAAATACTACTGTATCATATTTGGTGCTACACATATAACTGTTGTGTTGGAAGCTTTGAAATTCTTATTTGGTCTCAAGCTTTTATGTCTTGTTTTTGTAGGTACTCAAATATTTAACTATGTCCTTAATTTCTTTTGTGTTTTCTAATTCTTTTGGATACATGTAAATAAATTCTTGTTGTATGATATCATTTTATCTGCAAACAATTCTCCTTGTACTTTTTACCATTCTCTTTTCTAAGGCTCCTATAAACTCCGTTTTCAGCTGGGGTCATATGTACAGAGGTTGGAGATAAAGACAATGTTACATAAAGCACATTTGCATGGCCTCTACCCTCTGATAGCAGGAGAGGGTGATGCTGTGAGCTGTGTCTTGTGAACTGTTGGCATCTTGCTTGAACCAGTTGTTAAATCATTCCAGTGCATAAATCCAATCTTCCAGGTCAGATTACTTATGAGATAAAGCGTTGTCACATAATAACCATGTGCTGGGAGACAGGAATGGCCTTACACAAGGTCCTTTATACACTGTAACAAGAGAAGCAATTGTTTCTGTGTCTGAACTCAAGCATGAAATAGACTTGGTTTAAGAACTTATCAAGTATCAAGCAGTTTCTGGAGTTTAAGTTTCGAAAAACCATGGTAAAAAAAATGAGTTTTGTCAAAATTGTCCATCTACTGTAGACAAGTTGCCCTGAGCATGTCACCCAGAAGACACCTCTGCCCCTGTTGAGTGACTTGTGTACACCTCCTTGCCTGGCATTCAACAGTTCCTTGTTTGGGGTCATTACTTGGTCTCTACCAAACTAAAGCAATACTATAATGGGGGGGAAATGGCTAAGTTTGAGGTACATAGAATGTTAGTTTGAGACACCCCATGGAGGGTGTTAAGTTCCAGGCAAGAACTTATTGGGGTTTTGAGTTGATTTCTGAGAGGAACTACTAGAAGTATCAGAGGTAAAGAGTATATGGATGGTGTGGTGTAGGAGAAACTATGGACTTACATATATATCAGTGTACCAAAACTTGAAAAGTTGAAAATGGTAAATATTTATTATTTATTCTTGGGCTGCCCTATTGAAATTCATGACTTAACAAAATAAGGGCCATATGTCCTTTATCATTCCATATCGCTATTTTGTAGTGACATGCAGCAAATGCTCAATATATTTGTTGAACAACTGAATAAACAAACAAGAAATATGTACAGAAACAGTGCCTAACAGTGCTTCTAGGGTAGAGGAACAGCATTTCTTGTTTCTTGTTGGGGGCTTCACTACTATGAGAAACAAACTCCCACAGTATGAATTCTAAAGAGTGGCCCTAGAACCAACACTTGGAAGCACGGTTCATTATGGGGAGGGACCTATCCAAAGGGTAGATTAAAGGAAGGCGGAGAGATGGTAAAAATTTCCTTTATGCGTATATTTTTATTTACATAGCAATATAAATCATATAATAATAAGAAACAGTTTAAACCACCACCTGCCAGCTGTACCTCACTGAATGCGCCAACCATGCCTCAGACTTGACTGTGGAGTCCAGCCAGCATCGTGCAAGTGCACTTCTCTCCCCAACCTGTTGTGTTCTGCCTCTTCTCCGCTAGTCGTTGTTTTCCATTGTGCCAGCGTTATCTCAGCTCCTTAGACTAAAAAATACCAGTGCTGCTTTTCTGTGTTCCACTTACATCATGGAAGTCTTCACTTCCCTCCCCTCCAACCCCCCCATCCCCCCAGCCCCCTATCCCCCCATCCCATACTCCATGCACTCTTCACTCTCCCTGCCCCATGTGGAGGGCTCAGAACTGATTTTTAGGTCTGCATTACTTGTATGTGGTTACTACCCCTCCTCTCCCCATCTTGTAATGACAGTCACGCTTGACTATATCACATTGTCCTTTATCTGTTGTAAGTGTTTGAGATCGGATCTGCTCTTCACACATTTTGCATGCCCACCCCCCTCCCACTTCTGAAATTAGTGATGCTCATGAAATGGACATTCAAAACTACCCATTGGGTACCTACTCCTTGCCAACAGCATCTGAGTTGCTAGAACAGTAGGAACAGCTCCAACGTGTTCTCATTCTAGCAAAGACACAAGGGAAATTAAATGTGGGATTCCTATAGAAAATGAGCAGGATTATCTGTGAGATGACAAGACTTTACACTGGAAGGGAAGAAAATATCTATAGAACAAGCAGGAGGGAAAGAAGGAAAACCAGGAGGGAATGGGAGGAAGAAGGAGAAGAAAAGTCACATAAACATAAATCAGAGAGGACCATGTGCCCAGAGAGAGGGACAAGACAGTCAGAGACCTAGAGAAGAATGAAAAGACCTTTGGAGACTTAAGGGATTAAGTAAAGCAGAGAAGGCCTAAGCAAAGGCATCCAGGAAGAGGCCAGGGCCAGGCTTGGCACAGTCTGGGACTATGTCACAGGATCATATAGTTTGAACTATAAGACCAATGGGGGGCTAAATCAATGGGTGAAAATGGACTTAAATTTTTACTAGTTCATGTGAGCTTCTTTGTGTAAAATTGATGACATGGAGAATTTTAGAAGAAGACCAAGTAGCAGATTATTAAATAATAGCCCAGGTAAGAACATGGCATTGTGGGAAAGGGTAGAGGCTATAGAGACAAGGTATCAAAGAGATAAAAGGTAGGTATATGCTTTGGGAGGGTGACAACTGAGTCTGCATCCACTCTGCCTCCCCAAGCAAGAGGAGGATGAGGAGAAAGAGGAGGAGGTGGGGAAGAAGGAGGAGGAGATGAGGAAAGCAGGGAGGTGAGGAAGGGGAGGAGGAGAGGGAGTGCTGTGGGATGTTCTGTATGGCAAATGTGTTGCTGATTAGTCAATAAATAAAACACTGATTGGCCATTGGCTAGGCAGGAAGTGTAGGCGGGACAAGGAGGAGAATAAAGCTGGGAAGTGGAAGGCTGAGTCAGAGAGACACTGCCAGCCGCCATGATGACAAACAGCATGTGAAGATGCCGGTAAGCCACGAGCCACGTGGCAAGGTATAGATTAATAGAAATGGATTAATTTAAGCTGTAAGAACAGTTAGCAAGAAGCCTGCCACGGCCATACAGTTTGTAACCAATATAAGTCTCTGTGTTTACTTGGTCGGGTCTGAGCGGCTGTGGGACTGGCAGGAAAACTTCAGCTACAAGGGAGGGGTGAGGAAGATGAGGAAGACATTCATTTTGTTCATCAAATTCATAGGATTTGGTTATTAATGGATTTCATGTTAGGGATAATAAGGAATCAAGGATTCCTTTCCAAATTTCTGGCTGAACTGGCTTTTTTTCTGTCATGGAGGAGGTTGGCTGGAGGAACAGCTCTGTTAGGGTGAGATCACCAAGTTAGTTGCAAGTGCACTGTGGAGCCACACTGAGGTGTCATACGGACAGCTCTTTGTACAAGCTTGGAGCTTAGGAAGGTCAAGACTGAAGACACAAACTGAAGACTTGTCATGGTAGGTGTCTTTTAAAAACAGGACATGAGAAGAGATGGGGGGTGGGGTGATAAATGCCCCTGAGTTAAGCCCAGGGACTCTGCAATGTTTGTCTTAGACGAAAAGGAGCCAGTGAAGGAGCTTGGCACTGAGGAGAGAGAGCATTAATTTTGGACTTGGTAAAGTAGTGTCAAGCATCTTTTACTGTTTAGGGAACAGGTTTATATGTGACTATCCTCTGGGCCAAGCAACCACCATCTTGGGGAGTTCAGAGTGGCCCTCTTGCAAAGTGATTGTCCCAGCGGGACTTGTTGACTGTTTACAGAGGGCATGGCAGAGTGGGATGGTTCACAGACCCTCACCTGGGTATGCTCCCTACCACCTGGTATGTGAAACTTGGCTTTAATTGCACTTGGCCTGGAGGAGGGGCCAGATTATGTGAGCCAAGACTCTGGGTAGGGCTCCCCTGGGGGTGGAGCTCCTCCTATGCCTATAGGGAAGCCCTCATTTTTGCTGGGTTAAGGTTTTCCAGAGGTGGCCTGTGGGAGTAGAGAACCCATATACCAGTGATTAACCCTCACTTAATGCTGTGTAAGAAGTCCAATAAGCTTATGGGTTCCTGTGCTAGGTAGTTTTATATCAATGTGACACAAACTAGAGTCATCTAAGAGGATGGAATCACAATTGAGAAATTGCCTCCATAAGATTGGACTGTAGGCAACCAAGCCTGTAGGGCTTTTTTTTTTTTTTTTTTTTTTTTTTTTTTTTTTTTTTTTTCAATTACTGACTGATGTGGGAGGGTCCAGCCTGGGGTGGGTGCCATTCCACCCCAGGTTGGTATTTTTGGGTGAGCTATCAGGAACAAGCCAGTAACCATGGTCTCTACATCAGCTCCTGCCTCCAGGTTCCTGCCCAGTTTGAATTCCTGTTTTGGTTTCCTGTAATGGACTATGATTCAGAATATGGAAGCTAAATTAATCCTTTCCTCCCCAGGTTGCTTTTGATCGTGGTGTTTTGTCACGGCAATAGGCACCCTAACTAAGACAGTTCTCCAGAGTAAACTTCAGAACCATGCCTGGGATTGTCACTGGGACCTTAGAAGGAATATTGTTTATATCTCCCACTGGGAGGGATTTTTAGCAAGAGGGCTGTTTTCAAAGCTTGGGGAAGGAAACAGGCTTGTCATAGCACGTTGCGTAATTGTAATCAGAGCGGTAGAAGTGAGGTTCTGCCCATTAGCCACTCTGCCACTATCCGCCCAGATCTATCCGCCCAGATCGGAGTTTAACCCCTCCTTCCCTTCTCCCCCTGGCTGACTGGGTCGCTCCCATGAATGTGCAGCCTAGCTCAACTGTCCTTGTCTTCCAACCCTCATCAAGGGTCCCCAAACATTCAAACTTGGTAGAACTTTTGTCTACCATCTGGCCCAACTTTTGCTGGATGCTCCAACAGTCTCGCAGGTTTGTGGCGGTGTCCGGAGGACCGGGTGCTGTCTGCTGCACCAAATGATCTGACTCAGTGAAAAGTGACAGCTCCGGGCTGTGCTATTTCGTTGGTTTACCTGGCAGGCAGACTCTTCTTTTTTCGTTTGTCTTTTCACGCAGCAGTGGTGAGGAGGCCCGCATCTCTCCTGCTAACAGTCACGGGCACTTGCAACTTGCTTGCTCCAGCGCGAAACCGGGCCCACGCGGAGTGCATTCAGCCAAGGCCAATCACCTGGTTCACATGGGCTGTGTCTTTCTTTGGCCTCCAGTGGCTCTGCAGAGGCTCAGTGTGACCTTGTTTCATGCTGCTGTCTACATTTCTGGTGGCAGGTGTGTCCTGAGGCAACTGAACGGCTCTGTGTACATAGAACAGGTTATGAAGAAGTGAACAGGAGGAGGAGTTTGCTTAGTGAGGCAAGTCACAGAATTTCCTTAGCTAGCCTGGGTTTGGAGTCAGGCCGTTGCCTGACTTGCTCATGCATACAGACTCTACTTAAGAGGAAGTGTGGAGAGGAAGGAAGCCAGCACAAGAGGGTGCAGGCCTGGGAGCTTTGAAGAGACTAGCCATAATGCCTTTGTCACCAAAATGCTCCCTAAGCGCCTCCGGGTGTGTGTAGGGGGCAATTTTTAATTTGTTGCAAACTATAATTTCTCTCTGCTACACAGCACTTAACTGGCAAAGGAAGTTCTAGAGGTTTCTCCACAGTCCTGGTCCCCAAATTTGGGGGATCACTATTGGTCACGGAGACTGGCCATGGAGGCCAGTCACTGCATGGAGTGCCTCAAGGCTAGGCATCTAGCCCCAGCCAACTTTCAAAAGGGAAAGTCCTGCCCCATTTGTGTTCCCCTCGGGGCCATTCTGGCTAAGCCCCAGAAACCTATAGCCATCCCCATACTCTGTGGGCTGCCAGAACCTGGCCAGGATGTGAGTCCCGGCAACCTAGGTCCCCTAGCGCCCCCTACAGCCGCGGCGGGGTGGGGGTGGGGATCGAGTTGGGGAACGGGAGACAAGGCTGTGAGCCACGGCACCACACCCAGGACCCCACCCAGATCACAGGAGCACTCAGCCCCCAGGCCACAGAAACGGGGCGTGGGCCGGGGCCTGAGGCATCCCTGGGCACTACGATTGCTCCGCCTGTGGCCACCAATTCCCCTCCCCTGGCGTCCCTCTCTCCGCCCCTGTCGCCCGCCAGTACCGGACACGCTGCTACACTTCATCTCTTGGGGCGCTCTTCGCCTTGGCCAACCGTCGCATCCTGTGCAACTCTGGTCAGTGGCCGTTTGGTGTTGAATGTTCCCCACCAAGAGTGCATGGCTGCGGAACCGAGGCGCAGACCCGGGCCCCGAGGGGTCGCCCTCTGGGAAGCGGTGATGCTGTTGTTGTACCTGGAAGTGCCTGCGGGGTACCCCTACAACCTGGACCCCGAGAGCGCGCTGCTGTACCAGGGCCCCTCCGGCACTCTGTTTGGCTACTCGGTGGTGCTGCACAGCCACGGGGAAAAGCGCTGGTGAGTGCGCCCTCCCCAAGAGGCATGTAGCAGCGCCTCCCCGCCTCTTGGATTCCTTGTCTGAATCAAACTTTCCGCCGTCCTGGGAGGTCAGAGGAAAGCCTAGCTTCAGCCAGCTGGCTCACTGGAGAGCCTTAGAACTAACTTATCTTAGGATGACAGCCCCCAGGGTGCTCCTGGTACCTGGTGCTGGAGTTCTGAGTCTCGGGTGATGGTGATGGGCAGAGGACGTGGGCGCCGCTTCCCATGCTGCCCACTGCACAGCTGTGGTAACTCGGGGCAGGGTAGGTGGGCAGACTGGCTCACATCTGAGCGAACTTGCCTGGTTCTCGCTTTAGGCTCATCGCGGGGGCGCCCACTGCCAGCTGGCTCTCCAATGCCTCAGTGGTCAATCCTGGGGCGATTTACAGATGCAGGATCGGAGCGAATCCAGGCCAGACCTGCGAACAGCTCCAGCTGGGTGAGTTGAGTCCTGGACCAGGAGATAATGAACTTTCTCTTCTCATGGGCCCATTGTTGGATAAGTTTTGGAAGACTTCGCGATGCCAGTTTCTTCTAGTTTAAAGTGCATGCTTTTCGATTTTAACCCCATGGCAGCTTGCTTCTGGTGATATTTGCCTTTTCCTTGCTTGAGGCTGTAGCTGATGGCAGTATCTGATAAAAGCTCTCTCAGAGAAAGTTTCTTAGAATGCCTTTTGGCCAGCCACCTCTCACCCTCTACCATGTGTAAAACCTGCTTCAAAGCCAGAGGACCCAGCCCAGAGAAGGATTGTTAAAGATTGTGCTTGATCTCTGACGTCTCAACCTTGATCTAGACTCACATCAGAAGTAAAAACTTCGATTGACCCCACATCCCGTCCTTTATTTAGCCCAAGGGCTTTCCTTTCTCTTTCTTCCATAGAATATATACCATAAAAGAACAGGAGGGGAAAAAATGGCATGTCAACTGTTAAAATCATTAATATAGGAGGTCTAACGTATAATTATTAATTTTCCTCCTCTCAGATTCTCCTGTTAAGCAGGCCTGTCTTCAGCCCTCATTTCTTTATGTCTTTAAGTTTACAGAAACTTGAGACATGTGTGCTGATGGGGGAGGGGACAAGTTTCATGTTTCAAAGTCAAAAGCAAATTTGCTGCGCACAGACACATGGGAAAAGAAAGGGGAACTAATAGTAATTTAGATTTGTCTTGCTCCTAGCACTGTTGTGTATATTGCTCAATGTTTTCCCCTCAAAGCAACTCTAGGTTATGACTGTAATGTTTCTGTTTTCCACAGTAGGACTCCAACACAGAGAGCTGTCTGTGGGTTCCTCCTTCAAAATTACTTACCGAGGCTTAGCCTTACACTTCAGTTGTACATGTTCAGTGAAGAGAAAACCAAATGAAGGGTTTAGAGTGCTGGCTATAGCGATGATCTCTCATCTATGATGATGAATTATAGGTGATAATTGGGACAAAGATTGCCTTATTTTGTCTTTAACTTTTTAGAGTCATCTTTGTGTTGTTTGCTTGCCTGTTTTGTTCTGTTTCTTTCTTTGCACTTGTCCCTCAGCACCCATAAAAATGCAGGAGTTATCTGTGCATTGAACTAGGCTGCTGCTGACACGAAAGTGCAAAGCGCATTGGGAGTGGGAAGACACAAAGAGAGACAGGGAAGAGGACGACACGAACAGGAGAGGGAGAGAAACAGCAAAACCAAATTTTATTTGGGAAAACAAGCTATTGTGAAACTTAGTTCTTTGTAAAGGAGAGATGGGCCTCAGAGCATCATTAGGCACCCCCTATTCCAAACCGCAGACAGGACTGACAGAGCTGTGTCTTCGGAATGATTTTGCCAAGTATTTTCATTGCCTGAGAGAGCTGTGCAGTGAATGAAGCCTTGATCTGACAGAAGCTTCACAGGGTCTCCGGTCCTGGCATTCTTTCCAGATCCATGACATGACATCCTGCCCGGGGGGCACTGGATCTATTTATGGAGGCTTGTGTTTGACCGGAAAGATCATGTCCTGGGATAGGCTTTTAGATGATGGCAGCTGTCAATTAAAGGAAAACCTAAATTCACTGCAGTGTAGAGCACAGAGTTTGCCACAGACATTCAAGCACAGTAGATACATAAAGAACATTGCACGTTTTGGGATGGATGAATAAAGAAAAGCACAAGTTTGCTAGTTCTCAGCTTGATTGGTGGGTAGAAGAGTTAGCAATGGTAACCCAAAGTGCTGTTCCTTACCTTCAAGAATTGAGTCAACAACAAAAACACTGAGATGAAAGACACAAAATGGAGTGTAAGGTCCTAGTCAATTGACTGGTTACAACATCCACTATGGTAACACTTAGAATGTTTTTGTAAGGGAATTGGCTGAAGTTAATTCTCCGGGAACATTCTGAACAATACATTCCTAGTTTCTACAGAGAAAATTGTTTCTTCATTGAAAACAAATTCAAAAGTAATTTAAAGCTACTAGTAAGGTAAAATACTAATGCTCATGTCCAGAAAGAAAGCTAAAAAAAAAATCACCAATTGATTAGCAGAAACATAGTAAGACTGTAAGGTTTATAGACTATGCACTATTAGTTTTGAACACATTTTGTGTGTGTATGTATGTGTGTGCAGAAAGAGAGAAAGGAGAAAGCTACCTACACACACACAAAAATCTTCTGGATGACTGAGCTATTTATAATTTTTAAAATAATTTTATTTATATTTAACTATATATATAATGTATATGTAAATAATTATACTTATAATTATATAAATAATTGTAATTATCTTATGTAGAATGTAAGTGATTATATTATGAAGTTTAAAAATACTTAGCTTAGCTGGGCATGGTGGCACATGTCTTTAATTCCAGCACTGAGGAGGCAGAGGCAGATAGACCTCTGTGAGTTCAGGTCCAAGCCAGCCTGATCTACATAGGAGTTCTAGGACAACCAGAGCTGCATAGTGAGACCCTGTCTCAAACTCTGCCCCTGACAAATACTTAGCTCAATATCCAGACATTGAAAAATGAGTTATTTATTTTCTAATTAAAATATATGTGAGATCTGCAATAAAATGTTATCAAAATAAGTAATTAGGGTCAATTAATGAACTAAAAATAAAAGGTTAATTGTATAAACAAAAAATACAACAAATTGAAATGAAGCAAATGAAAAAGAAGTCACTGGCCCATCACAAAAGTTGTGTTAGAGCTGTTGTAGCTATCTCTTGCCTCTGGAATAACTGTACTTCTTATCATGATTCTAAAAGTGTCCAGTCTTGTGAAATGGTGTCTATCAGATGTTTGGTTCAAAATATCCAAAATATCATGAGTTGTTTTAACGTCTCTGTAGAATGTCAGACAAATGGCTGACTCAGATAGACTCCTAGCCTCTCCCACCCTAGCGTCGTCTGTGGCTGATGTCATGACATACCATGCTGTATTCACTATAGCCATAATCAGAGTCAAGCAGGCATACTCATTTATCTAGCATGCTCAGGGGAGACGTTGGCAGTGCCCCTTCAGCAGACCAAATTGGCTGCTGAGGTAACACCAGCAGAGTTGCTTCTATAGCACCCAGGGTGTTTTCTTCCTGTGTTCTCAGCCTCTTTCTGGCACTCTGCCTGTCTCAGAGGTATCTGTTGTTTTGTACTCCCTTGCTACTTCCTTCCATGAACAAAAAAGTGGTCTCCCCTCAGGAGGACCGAGGTCTACATCTACTTGTGCAGATAGTGTCTAAGTAGGTCATGGTGATTTCCACATGTCCACTCTCTTCTCTGTCAGCTACTCTGTACCCTTACTGGGGGTTGTTTGATGAATTTGGTCCCTGAGAGTCAGGATGATAAAAATAATGACTCCATAATTAATACATTTAAGCATGATCCATGCTTAAAACACAATAGTCAGCAAAGCAGAACACAATAACAATACATGAATGATTATCAGGTTTATTTGGGTATCAAAAGACACTCCAGATTTTTAATACTTTGTAGTTACCACAAATGTCTTCCCTTAATCCCGTGTGTGTGTGTGTGTGTGTGTGTGTGTGTGTGTTTGTGTGTGTGTATGGAGAGAGAGAGAGAGAGAGAGAGAGAGAGAGAGAGAGACAGAGACAGAGACAGAGAGAGAGACAGAGAGAGAGACAGAGAGACAGAGAGACAGAGAGGAGACCGTGGCTCTGGATGACTGACTTACACATGCAGCAGGGGAACCTACCTAGGGAAAAGAATCTAAAGTTACACAGTTACACAGTTACACAGTTCAAGAAAGTAGCCACTGGCCACATGTGGCTTTTGAGGATAGGAAACGTCTGCAGTGAGAAGTTGTATTAAGTAATTTACCCAGTAGATGTCTGAGATAGTACAAAACTACATTATGATTACCCCATTGAAAGAAATATCTTAAAGTAGTATTCATAGCTTAATAAGTCTTGAATTGATTTAACATTCCTTTTTACCTTTGTAATATGGCAGCCTTTCATTTAAAAATGTCGTGTGAGCACACATTACATCTCTATTGGACAGGACTAATCCCTCTGAAAACTTTCCTTGGGTGGGAGCACTCCTGCATCTGTGCCTGGGTGGGTAGGACCCTCACTTCCCCTCATGTGCAGAGCTCTGGCTGTAGAGCGGTTAAGCTTCCTGTCTGGGCTTCTCTTTCTCTTGCTGGAAAGACCAAGGGTCCATAACAACTTGGTTACTGTTGCTGATTTTGAAAATATTTCTGGAAATAACATTGTCTTAGGAAATCTCCTGTTTTTATATTTCATACCCTACTTTGAAACTGGTCAAGTTCCTAAGCATTGCATCATTTCTACCTGATTGGCAGGGATTAGTAATGCTAGAATACAAATACTTAACTATTCAAACTTCATATGTGTTCTGGGTGATGTTCTTTTTATTTGCAACAAGCCTAAAATTATAGCTTATGAAGCTGAGATTAATACAGATTGGTCAACCTGAAAAATTGTCCCTGAACACAGGCCATTCTGTACACAGAAAATCATGGTATAGGATGCCATTAATAAGTCGAGGTTAAAAGGTAGAAGCTGGGGTTAGCCAAATGGCTTAGTTGTTGAAGGTGTATATCACTCTGGCAAAGGACCCAAGTTCAATTCCAGCATCCACATCAGGCAGCTTGCAATCACCTGTGATGCTCCAGGGGCATCCAATGTGTCTGGTCTCCAAGAGTACCTACATACATCCATGGTACATACACACACACACACACAGACACACACACACACAATTAATATTTTTAAAAGATTAGAAGTTCCCCAATCTCCCATACTTGACCTCTCAAAGGGTGAGATGTCCTTCTAATTGGAGAGATGCTTTCTTAAACACAATTCTTTTTGATATATGCTTATATGCTCATTGGCTAATATTTCTAATGGCTAAGATACTTTTCCGTGGCAAGAGATCTGGGGCCATGTATTACTACTCCATTGTGCATATGGCTCATGTATTCATTTAGTTATAAACTGAGAGATATCCAAGGATCAGACCTAAGTGCATAAAAGCAACACATTCTTTGTACAACAGTTTTCCTACCTAAGTGTTCATGTTGGAGGAAACTGTGATGGGAAGAACTAATGACAAGAACAAAGTAGTGAGGAACTGAGACTCATGTCAGGACAGAGTAAGTCTCAGCTAGAGGAAGAGATTATAAAAATAATATGCCACTGGGGGTGTGGCCATTGGTAGGTTCCCATGCTGCAGTGGATGGCTCCACAGCCTTGTACTTATGGACAGCTAATTGGACTTAGTGAATTATTAGAAACAGGAAGAAGGACAGTAAGAGGAAGAGCAAGAGGAGGAGGAAATAATGACAGAAGAAGGAGGTGCTGGAGGAAATGAAGTTATACCTGGTTATATTTCATTTCATACATCAATGAAATTTCATTGAATATAAAAGAAAAAAAACATTCCAGACAGAACAATCATTGTGCATGGAAAGCCAAGGTCTTTGAGAGCACAGTACTTCTGAAGAACTTAAAACCAAGTAGGATTGTATTGCAGAGTGATATGCATGATAGATTACAGAGGTAATCAGAGATTATTTCTGGAACAACATGGCTTTGAACCTATCCTGTGAAGTTTAAAACTTTGAAGTGGAGGGTTCAGATTGTGTGTTTGACACATAGTATTCTAGTGTGGTATAATGAGTACTTTGTAGTCAATATATGGAGACTAAGAATAATATGACAGTTTTTCCTATAATAGAGGCTACTGATGTTAAGTCCCTAAGTAGTACAGTGGTAGATGTGATGGAGAAAACCAGAGATCTACAGATGTTTAGAGGATGGATTCAGAAATACTTGGTACTTTTTAAATGAGTTAAACACTAGGAAAAAGAAATCATCAAAGATGTCACTGAAGGTTCTGATTTTTGGGGTATTGGATGGATAACGGTGATAGGTACTCTAAAAGGGTAGAACAGCAGGTTTTCTGGAAGGCCATGTATTCCATTGGTGTGAAGTTTATACGACACAAAAGTAGATATCTATGAGTGAGATTTTTATGCCTGAGGACCAGAGAGAAGACTGTACCAACAATTCAGAGTCAAGAGTGATTTATATGGAAGGGACAGTCAACTCCATAGGGATGAATGAGCTTAACATGAAAACTGTAAGATACGCAGATCAGAAGACCAAGGGTAGACACTAAGACTCCTACAACTAGAGAAGGGGCAAGAATAGTACTACTGAAGTCCATTTCAACTTAAATCATCCATGGAGCTTTAAGAATACCTGTTCTAGTTGCCCTGTCTCAAAATAATTGTCTCTAGGAGTTTGTCCAAAAAATGGAAGCAGGAGTTTCCAGAGGTCCAAGGATGGTTTCAATGTTCATCCATGGTTGAGAACCACTGGAGAAGAAAGAAGGGGCCTCGAGAAAGATAGAGCCTAAGAGGTAGCCAGAAAATCAGGTGCATCAGGCATTGTAGAAGTCAGAGGATGAGAGGGTTTTGAGAAAGGGTTTGTGGTTGGGAGTGTTAAAAGGCCCTAGACATCACAAAAGGTAAGAACTTAGGTAGCTTCTCTGTGTTAGAGAGAATAGATTCATCAATAACCTTGGGAAGACTAGTTTTAAGTGACAAAGACACTACAAAGACTTGAGACATGAAGAATGAGAGCAGAAGATAACCCTTCCCATTGGATCTTCCTTCAACCCCTTAGCATGCTATATCCAAGAAATAAAGTGGAATAAGATGCAATTGAAAGGCATAATGAATTCAGTCTAGATGATGAAAGAGAGAGGCAGGTGAGTGCATCATTAGTAATGACAGACAATCATTGGCAGGAACAAGAAATCAGGTCCATCTGATACACTTTCTGGTGTGGGTAGGGCTGAGGAGTAAGCCAGTTTTCACTGCTTTAGATGACCACACAGGAAGAGCTCAATATAGCTAAAATGAATAGATACATTTTTCAGAGTTAGTGGTATTTTACAGACTTTGTTGCCAAATGCACCATTTCCCCCAGTGGGGCTTCATCAGCCTACATTCTGAAGGCTTTGTGGCTTCTCCCCAGGAGACGTCATTACCAATCCTGAGAGGTTTGGAAGTGACTGTCTTAAGAAGAAAGTTTCAGAACAGCTCAGTGTGGGGAATTAGAATGTGGAAGTGGGTTTGTAAGTGACTGGACCAAGCTCAGAAATTCCATGTTTGTTTCCATGTCCTTAGTTTATACCTACATTTTTTTTTTTTAAAATTGTGAGAATTCTTTTTCAGTTTTGAAACACTGTAATTCATAATGAATATGTTCAGAAATAATAAGAGCTTATTTATTTTTCAGACCCCTTTTGTTTGGAAGGGTGTCTATGTCTCTAAAGTGAATTAGATATGTTCTTCTCAAATTTTGCCTTGGGCTGAAGAGATGCCTCAGTGGTTGAAGGTCAGGCTTAAGTCACACCTGATCTGCAGACAATGTGTCAGTTTATAGCACCTGCGGAACTTCCCCAGCATGACTTCACTCTGGGCTCAGGCTCTGTTTTCCTGGGAAGATTTTTTTTTTCTACTGGGCATTATATTTGATCACTTTTGTGGGGCAACTACGGTTTCTGCAATGTTTTATTCTAGCCTTTTCAACTCGCTACAGAGAAATGCCTCTGATATCTGTAACTCTTCATCCTGGTGTGAGTCTTCACTGGCAAGGAAAATATGACAGCTCCTCACCGATTTTCCTTAAATCTTGCTGTCTTACCATCCATCTATAGTTCCCCCCCACCCCCGCCACCTATTTTACATGTGAACTGCAAAAGACAAAAACCAAAAACCAAAAACCAAAACAAAAAACAGGAACACAGCATTTCAGGATGGACCACTCTAGGTTTAAGTGCAAGCAGGTTCCCCTGGATTTATTTTCTGTTTAGATTTTGTAGCGTGCTTGGGTGAGTAAAGGTGCTTGCTATGTCAACTAACAAGAAATGGGGGCAGGAGCATCAACCAGAGGCTCCTGGGCCAGCTAGCCTGGAGTACACAGCACAGTGGTTAAGGAAGATCCTGTCTCAGCAAGGTGGAAGGCTAGGAACTAGTGTCGACTTGATCTCTGGACTATACATAGGCACCCCCCCCAACACACACACAAATATATATAAAAATTTTAAAGTATTCAAAATAGTATCCATTTAAGTTTTGCAAATGAATCTTTAAGTCCAAGAAATTACCAGACAACCACGAAAGTAGGAATTTTTTTCCTTTATTATTTTCTAATGTCAGAAACAAGTGTTACTAAATTTTAGTGGTAAATTATTTTAGAATTAGAATTAGTCCAGAGTTGGTTTGTTACTAATGCCAGCATTTGAAAAGCTAACCCTGAGAAGCTGGCTGTTTGTGTTGGTCTTTCTCCCTGCCCCCCCCACCCTCACCCCCTACCAGGAGTTAGTTGTGTGACCTTGAACATCGTCTCTCCTTGTTAAAGCTTCTCTATATTTGGTGCTGGTATTCACAATAACGTCTACTTCAAGAATGCTTTGAAAACGTTAGTTAATATGTGTGTTTATAGCTATTAAAATGCACTTGGTACACAGAAAGAATATAGTACATAATAGAATGACTCTCCTACCTTAAGTTATTCCCATCAAACATACCCATTGGAATACATTTTTCCCTTGTAGCTATTATAAGAAGTGTTATGGGTTTCCTGGAGGATTTTGAAGAAACTAAGAGACCAGCAGAGACCCTGAACCTAGAATCAGGTCTCCACAAATGACCTTGTTTTCTATAGTTCTGAGGCTTCAGAATGATTCAGGACCAATTCACATTTACAGAGTTTCAACCCTACAACATGATGCTATTGCTCCATAGGGACGGTCACTGTGGTGGCAAACCTTCTACTGGAGTAGAAAAGAACAGAACAGGACAGGACAGAACAGGACAGAACAGAACAGAACAGGACAGGACAGGACAGGACAGGACAGGACAGGACAGGACAGAACAGGACAGGACAGGACAGGACAACAGAACAGAACAAGACAGGATAGGACAGGACAGGACAGGACAGAACAGGACAGGACAGGACAGGACAGAACAGGACAGGACAGGACAGGACAGGACAGGACAGGAGAAAGTTTAGAGGACTGAAGTATCTGGCTTTGCCAGGCCTGTGGATTAATGGATTGCACAGACTCTTTTTCATATAACGGCATATAAAGTATGCCCACTAGCCATTATTAGATTTTGCTAGCCATCCTAAGACCACATTTAAAGACCTCTTCTTAACTAAAGGAAAATACCTTGAGAATGGTATCTCGTTTGGACATTTAATTTGATATTTTCATTTCTGCTTGGCTCTAGATTCGCTGGAAAGTGTCTTGAACATTTGACACTGTCCATGTCCTGTGCCACCTTTAACATGTTGGTGTTATGGTTTCCATAACTCCAAATCATTTGGATTGCTATTGAGTTCTTAAACATCCCTGTTATCTTTTAGAAGAATCACCATCATGTTTAATTAGATATGTGAGAAAATTGCATTTTTAATCATAGATTTTATAATATAATGGACTTATTAGTAACTCTGGTTTGATAGGACAAACTAAAGGAACGGGCCATTTGGGTTATAGCTGGAGGTTGCTGCTCAACTCTCACAACACTGTGAGCGCCCTCTGGCGTCTAAATTAAAATCAGCAGAAGGCAGGTTCCTTGGGAGGTGGAAGCATTTGCCATTTATTGACCACCTACTAGGCGCTGGGCAGCTGTATATGCACAGGCATGAGTTTCTGTAATCCATATGTGTATGGATTGGTAGGTTTGATAAGTTGTTCATTTCATCTACCACTTTAGTTCTAGATGATTTTTTTTCTGATATTCTGAATTTGTGTAGATAATGGATTTTTAACAGGTTATTTTTACTCAGCAATGATTACTTCCTTAAAAAAGATATCTGAAGTTAATGTCTCCATAGAACATAGGAAAATCAAGAGTTGTTCACTTTCTATGATTGACAAAAAAAAAAAAAAAAGGACAGGCTGGCCCAGTCTTAAATGTATGATGTTTATCGTGTAAGAACTTCATATTCAAAAGACAGAAGCAATTTAAAGTAAAGGCTTTTGTTATTTTTCTGAAAACTGAAACTGTGTCATAAGTTTTGAAAGAACAGATGCACTTACGCACTCTCTTACTCTTCAGAGAGTGGAACTGAGCACCCCCACCAAATGTCTGCTGGGGAAGCCACAGAACAGTGACGCAGGTGGATAAACCAGACGTACCATTACACACACACACAAAGCCCCAGCCTTCCTGACTGCAAAGCATTTCATTTAAACCCTCAAAGGTCTAGAAAAAAAGGCCCTGAAGACTGACCTTTCCATTGGGTTCTTATTTCTTCAGTAGAAATTCCTCAGTACTGAAGGTGACTAACATGGAGGAGAAGGGCAGGGCCGGACAGGGGTCAAGGAATTGAGAAGCTTCATGAACAGTACAGAGTTGTACAGAGTTGACTTAATGAGTTATGTGATAAGTTTCAGGCCAGCTTGAGCTAGAGAGGCCCTGTCTCAAAAAAAAAAAAAGTTTATTTACATTCTGTGCAGAATTGCTATATTTCACACATTCTCAGATGGAAAAAAAAACAGATTTAGGATGTGAAATTGAATTCAGCTAATTCACACATCTGAATATTTGTAGAATTCTATTGTCAATGTTTTAGAATCATGGGAAACAACACAAAGATCAAAGGTGTTTTTTTTTTTTTTTTTTATTCTAATCGTTTGATTTACTGGCTTCACAAATTTGGTAAGTTCTTGACTCCTTTAAGATTTAGCGTTGTGGCTAAGGCGATCCTTCAGGTGGCAAAGTGTTTTCTGTGCAAGCATGAGGAACTCTGTTCAATTCCCAGCATCCATGTAAAAGTCAGGCACTGGAACAAGCCTCTAGTCTCAGCACTGGGGAGGTGGAGACAGGAGGATCCTTGGATCTCACTGGCCAGCCAATCTAGCTAAGAAGATAAGCTCCAGGTTTTATGAGAGACTCTACCTCAAAAAAATACAGTAGAGAGCAATGGAAGACTCCCTGGCTAACCTCTCACCAAACATATGTATTCACCCATGTGTACACACAGGATTTTACACATTCACGGGATTCAATTTTCTCATGAACAAAGGGATTAATAATGCAGTCTCCTGGCCTTACTGTAAGAATAAACAGTGCTCATGATAAAGCTTCCCATAAAGTGATGGGCTATGTCTATTTTATACAAGAGGATTATGCTGTCACCTATATACAGCTTAGTGTTTAACCAAATCCTTAAGATAACATTGATAATGATATCATCATCTAATGTTCTATGTTCTATGCCCAGTTCTTGTCCAAGCACATCACATGTCTCATTTTTTTCCCAGAATCCCTGCAGGAACCCACAGATCCCAAGTGACTTACCATCTCAAGTTACCCTACTCCCAGTCACACTTGGAAAGATCTTCAAACTCAAGTGCAATGTCCTTCACACCATCTGTTACTATGTCTTAATATTTAAGGAAATAGTATTGTGGAGGAGATGTAGGGAAGATAGAAACAAATCGACTTTCTTTTATCTCTAAGTTTGGTGAAAACACTGTAGTCCTTTGCCATATCTAAGGGGTTATTATGGTGGTATAATATATTTCAAAATCCTCCATCCACAAATATGTATCAAGTGCCTGCTTGCTATGTGAGCAGCAGTGTTCTATGCTATGAGAATACTACTGTCAAAACACAGCCAGTCTCTCTTCCTTGAGGCAGTATAGAAGATAAAATCTCTAGTCTTCCATTGTCCCTGCTCTATTTTCTGAGTGCTGATAGCAATACCAAGGAGGTGAATAGCAAAACAAAAGTGAGGGGAAGGAGGAGTAGTAAGGAGAGTACCCAGTTAGCTTTGTACTAATCATCTTATTTTTCTCATTAAAATTACTAATTTTCATTTATGTATATGTTTGTATATACCGGTAGAAATCAATAGTTGGAAATTAAAAACTAACATAGTAGGCATATACCTACTGGAAATGAGAAATGTGTATTATACAATATATTTCCTCCCCAATTTGAAAAAAAAAAGAATAAGCTTAATTCTTAGAGTAAGGGGCATGGCTTCAATATGGATTTTCCCCCTTAATTTGTACTGGGGAAAAGCATTCAACTGTGCTAAGAATTAGCCATTTTAAGTGCAAAGGAGTGGAAAAAGGTCATATGCTTATTTCCATTCACTTCCTTTATATTAAACCATGTAAAGGACTGATTTAGTTTGCTAAAAGTTTAGCTTAGTAATGTATAAGTTGACATGAAAACTGGATTATAAATCATTGCAGCATGACATTGGGTAAAGTAAATATAGATTTGTTTATGGTCTTTTCAGGGACACTTATGAAACTGTCTTTTTGGTGACAGTCTTCAGAAACGTCACCTCTGTCCACATGAATTCCAAATTTCTTCATAAAAAAAGTACATTTAGTATTTAATTGTCTATTCCACCACCTAGCTGAAACATACTAGGACAGATATTTCTGTTAACTCCTTTACACAGAATGGTAGACGCAGAACGTATAGAGGTTAAGGGAACTGTGACCCTTGGATACAGTTTCTTATTATGTGGTGACCATCAATCATAAAATTATTTCATTGCTACTTCATAACTGTAACCTTGCTACTGTTATGAATCATATTGAAAATATCTGATACGCAGGATATCTGATATGTGAACCCTGTGAAAGGGTCATTTGACCCCCAAAAGGTCACAACCAATTGGCTAAGAACTACTGTCTTAGAGGTCTGAGAAAAGCTTAAGATGTGGAGATCTTGTCCTTTCTGCTGGGATTTTTCTGGAACTCCCAAAGAGAATGGGAAAATGTTCCAGAAACCAAGGAAGTTCAGAGCTGAATGGTGACTTACAGACTATTTCTGGAACTGATTCTGTCTAATAACCAGTGCTGAAATTCCCTATGTGTTGTGGTTGAAGTTGAGGGTTAGCTCTCTGGGAAACAGTGTCAAGAAGTGAAAAGAAGAAATATCACAACATGTATGTGTGTGTAGATGTCTGTGTGTATATGAGCATATGCATATAAAAATAATTCCTGACAGTTTTATTATTTTCATTCCTTTATGGCTTTATAGTCATTCTTTTGACACATATCTTGAACTGAAGATATGCAACACAAAGAGAAGATTGCTCTTTCCATTTATAGAGTTCCATTTTCAGCACTTCTTTCTGGGTTTTGTGTTGGGATGGAATGATGATCAATAAGATCTGAGCTTGCCCGAGATGAGTAACATCAGTGCTAAACCTTTGAAGCAGAGCAGAGCAGCTGCAAACGAATGTAGCTAATCCCAGTCAAAAGGAAGCCCTCCTTCCTATTGGTTAATGAATCAATGTAATTTCTTCCCAGGGATCATATCCTATGTCAATAAAAGCCCTTGATTGCTAAGGTTGACAGTCCTTTCTATAGAGTAGATAAATTATATGTTTATATTGTGTATATATTATATATTTTTAAATTACCATAAATCAGAGACTTTATATATAAATTAGAAAGTATCTGTTGTTTGGAACCACATAATAACACATGGGAAAGACTCTGTCTGGTGGTACTTAAACCTATCCCCCCCCCATTTCCCACATGCCCACTCACTAGGTGCTTATTCTGCTCAAGAGCAACTTAATCTCACCACTAGAATCCTGAGAAAGTCTGACCACATTTCATGTCATGTAAACATCTCTTCTCGTGGCTTCTGGAGGGCCTTTTGTTCTACTTCTAAGAATCATTGGTTTTCATGCAGAATTAAGAGCAGGGGAAGAGAGGGATGTGAGTCACACTGGAAGTAAAGGCCTAGGACCTTATTAGCTCTCTGAAATCATCCTCAACAAGCCCGGTCATATAGAAGTCCTTCTGGAGGGCTCAGAAAACCCCAGAAATGGAGAGAAGGGCGTTGGATGATAAGAAAGGGGCACAGTGAGCAGGAAGGCTAGGCAGCAACAGCGGTAACTGTCATCTGCAGGGCTAACACGACTGAGCAGGAAGCAGCTTGGATGAAACAGATAACAGCTTAACTTGGCAAAGGTGTCTCTAATGTTCATTTAAAAGCATAGGAAACAGAACTCAGCTAAGAAACACATAATTGCATACAGCATGCTATTCTTGCATATATGAACTTCTGGGCCATTTTCAGCTAACAATTTGCATGATATCATTTTTGTGGTTCCAAAGCACTGTGTTTGTTGTTTTTAAACTTGGTGACTATCTCTAGAAGAGAACATTTGTTTGCAAATATCAAATATAATCTTGGGGAAAACACCCATTTTTCATCCGTATGTGAACAGTGAAGGTAGCATTTATAGGCCCGTGTGCTCCTGTCTTTGAAAATGACAGCTGAACTGGAGGTGAATTAACTGGGTGTTATCTATAATTTTAGAAACAGTTTGGTATTTTCAGAGGTGATATGTCGTTGATTCTTATGGTAATGGAGCTTCAACTGCAGGCAGACTGGGTCTATCTTTGATGACCTGTTTTTGACATTAATTTTTAAATGTTGATAATTTTAGAGACAAGTCAAACTAAACACTGTATCACAATGAAAATTAAATTTTCTTTTGGCCCCCCTTCTTAATTCTCCTGTATTGGTTTAGTATCATGTTGTTCTAGTAGCTCCCTGTGTTAAATGTTTTTACCCTATTGACTGACACACAATATAAATACCTTTAATTCGTTGGCTTTCTTTTCCTTCCCCATTCTCCTCTCTCCTACCTCCACTCAAGCTTTCTTTCATAATTTTCACACAGAAGATTATCCATGTCCATTTGGACCATTTTTTATCAGGGTTTGGGCTATGGCAAGCCTCTCTCCTGTTGCTCAGCAGTATTCTTTCTCTGGGTCTCTTTGCTTTCATTTCTCAGTCCATCTCTCCTGGAATACTCTACTAGTAGTGGTAGGCCTCATTGTTTTCCAAGAAAACAAGCCAGCAACACATTATCCATGTTCTATTCTAACCATGCTCCCAACACGATCTGAAATGACCCCTGCAATAGACAGGCCTGCCTGGACTCAGGGAATAAGACTCCAGAGGAGAGTTTGGGAAACTTCCTTCAGCTCAGTTGTGTTGAAGGATTAGGTATTTCCATGATAGTCCCAAATATCTTCCTATGCTTCTTACACAAAATCTTTTTGACTCAGAAAGCCAATACAAATGATTTCATTTGAAATATACCATCTTTATCAATGTAGGCATTGTGAGGTTCCCCAGGAAACTGTACATAGGGTTAAGGTTAGAGGGGTAAGCAGGTACTTAATGATAAGAAGACCAGTGCAGGGAATTTTGCCATAGCAGTATAAAAACTTGGTGACCAGTGTTCAAAGTAAAGAAATCCAGCTTCCCATATGCTTACCTCCTCTAATTGCTGCTAGTGCATTTATCTGCTGTTGCAACTGAGCACAGAATATTCAAGTGTTGACTGAAGATAAAATGTAAAGATAGCAAAAAATAATCTATGACACCCATCTTATTCTTCCTCCAATCAAGGATTTGAAATCACTTTAATGCAGAGTTTTACTAAGACTCCGGCTCAACAGCAAAGGGATTGTCCTGGCAAATGAAAGATCATTGCTATAAAGATGACTGTTGTACACTTTAGCAGGACTATGTCCCACCTGAGTATTTCCTTCATGCTGGCCTTTTCTGCAATTTATGCATTTGCCTAAGTGTGCCTATTGATGTTTTTTTTATTTACTGCTAACACCATTCTGTTTTCAAAGACCTTTTATCTTTGTTGAAAGCACCAGTCATCCCACTAAGTTTAAAACACAGGGCATTTTGTTTCAAATGCTATGCGTTATTAGTATGCTAATTATAAGTTCCACTTTCTACACTGTCAGTCATCATCGTCCAGCTCCAATAAATTGGACTTTAATTGCTGAGGACATTTTTGAAAGTGCTCTGATGATGTTGCTTATATTAATAAATGGGTAAGGCAAAAGCACACATTCTTTTCAAACATTGGTCTCTGACTCTGAATAAAATAGACCTTCATTTTGCTCAGGTTAATTAGCTACTTCCGGTATCACTGAGGCCACATCTTCATGGCATCTTCATCGCTAAGAGGTCATTTCAAAAAAGAATATTCAGTGTATATGGAGAACAAGTATGTTGGCAGAGAGTAACTCACTTTACCCTTAAATTGTACCCTGAATATAAGATATGACAAAACTGGCTGAAGAGAAACCCTGGAAATAAGTGTCCAGCTTTAGCTACTCTATTCTTTTAGAATAACATTATTTTCAACAAAACTGATGATAAGCATATTTCTAAATTCTGCAGGTAGCCCCATTGGAGAGCCCTGTGGAAGGACATGCTTGGAAGAGAGAGATAATCAGTGGTTGGGGGTAACACTTTCCAGACAGCCAGGTGAAAATGGATCTATTGTGGTAGGTATTGAAGTGGGTCCACCTATCAAGATCCTGGAATCAGACATTTGAGGTGTGACTTTCACATATTTGTTTGACTTTTGTTTTATTCAGACTTGTGGGCATAGGTGGAAAAATATATTTTACATGAAGAATGATAATAAGCTCCCCATTGGTATTTGCTACGGGATGCCTCCTGATTTGAGAACAGAACTGAGTAAAAGGATGGCCCCATGTTACCAAGGTAGGTGTCACATGATGCAGCTAGAAAGAGTCTCTGTTAATCCCAAAAATGGGAGGAGAAAGACCATTGACTGTAGCTAGAGTTTTCCTGCCTGGCCCACAGTCATGACAAATCTCTATCACCTGCCAGTCCCACAGCCGTCAGACCCAACCAAGTAAACACAGAGACTCATATTGGTTACAAACTGTATGGCCATGGAAGGCTTCTTGCTAACTGTTCTTACAGCTTAAATTAATCCATTTCTATTAATCTATACCTTGCCACATGGCTCGTGGCTTACCGGCATCTTCACATGCTGTTTCTCATCGTGGCGGCTGGCAGTGTCTCTCTGACTCAGCCTTCCACTTCCCAGCTTTATTCTCCTCCTTGTCCCACCTATCCTTCCTGCCTGGCCACTGGCCAATCAGTGATTTATTTATTGACCAATCAGCAACACATTTGACATACAGAACATCCCACAGCAATTGACCCAAATTGTTATGGCCAAATTAATCAAAACAAGCAATTAAAGCAAGCTTTGGTATTTGTATACAGAGGCTGCTTTCCCCTAAGGTGGGTTCAAGAGGTCAGCATTAGATGTGAGGAAGACAGGCTTTTACAGCTCAGGGGTAGAGGGTTTCCAAATGGGGGATTTGGCAGACAAAATAGGTGGGGTTATAGGAGTAGAACATAACAAGTTAGTCTTAATGACCTCCTGAAACAAAGACATGATTGCAGGGTGGTCATAAGAACAGGTAGTCAGTCATAAAAGGTAGCCATAACAGCCCTTTTGAAACTAAGGTAGGGTTGCGGGATGATTATAAACAATTTTTTGAAACAAAGACATGATTGCCACTTCCTGGAACAGGCAGTACAGAATCATTTGTAGTTAAGGATACAGGTGGGACACCATCCAATCCTTGAGAAACAGGTTTAATCATACACAAGGATGAACCTAGTTTGTCTTTAATAGAAAATGGAGTTAAGGCTAAGATGGAGGCAGGCTGTTTCTTCAAAGCAAATGAAGGCTTTCACTTAGCGTTTCTTTGCATTTTCATTTTGCCTGCTCACAGAGGAAGATCTTTGATATGGCCATTGCTTAATGTAAAGCATCCTTCTCTTGTTTACCCACTACAGTCACAATGCCCTATATGAGCACTCTGAGCTTTTGAAAAGCAACCCTAAAGGTTCATTTGGATAACTGTGGAAGCTAGTTGATAATTATCTACTTTTATACTAAATTTATTTTCAAATCACTATAAGCCTGTCTAATGCCTGGGAAGCATAGGATCCTTAAAAATCATGAAATTACATAGAAAATTCTTATTAGAATGAGAATGACTGCATTTCCTGTTTTTCTCATAGCTTCTAATGAGTCTTTAAAAGGATTCAAGGCATTAGTATAAGCAAAGCCTCCTCACTTCCTTTTCCAGAAGCTCTTAAGTATTCCTTGAAGATGTGGATTAGTGTCTAAAGCAACGGGTTGTGACCACTTTGGGGCTCAAATGACCCCTTCCAAAGAGGTCATCTAAGACCATCTGCATGTCAAGTATTTACATTACGATTCATAGCAGCAGCAAAATTACAGTTATGAAGTAGCAATGAAAATAATTTTATCTTGGGGGTCACCACAACATGTGGAAGTATATTAAAGGTCACAGCTTTAGGAAGGTTGAGAACCACTGCTCTAACCTTTGAAAACTCTGTCTCAATGGAGAGCTTTTGCAGTTGGTATTTTACATACAGAACTAGGATATAAACAGAGTTAGGAACAGATGTCAGTAGCGTCTAAGATTTTATCTGTAACAATCAAGAACCCTAAAACTCTCTTTAGAATACCAAACGTATGTATGAACGCTAGTTCTTTCTAATGACAAAAAATACTCTTACTGTCTCCTTTATCACCCCAAGATAATTTTAATTAACTGTCAAAAGTTTGAACACATTAAAACTTACCGATTCTGGTAATTTTAAAATCTTTCATTTCTGGATTCTGATGTAATGGAGAAGCCTGAGTAATAAATGTTTGTATTTTACCTTTGAATGCAAGAAGACAAATGATGAATATTGAGTTCTCAATTGAAATAAAGTTCAGTCAGGATTTCTATATATTTATTATCCCCTTTTGCCTAATAGTTTTGTTTTACATATTTGAACATTTCTAGGCAGGAGCTAATTTTGCTAAGATATATCTAGCTATATACGTTTAAAAGTCAAGATGATATAAACATAGCATACCGAAATTTGTAAAACAAAGGCTCAAGTCAAGGAAATTTCTAAAGGAATGAAGAATCATGGCAGGGAATGCTTATATACCAGTGTAGTAATTTGTCAAAAGGAAGACGTCGTTCTGATTTTTCTTTTCACGGAGGCCTATGAATGAAAGAGCTTCAGGAGAAGGAGGGTTGTGTCCCCTCAGTAAACTCCAAAAACATCTATGCACAGGGCTTTGCAGTAAGAGACCTTACAAGTCCACATGGGTCTTTAGTCTTTCATGAGGCAAAACAGGAAAGAAGAGAAAAATCTCAATAAACGAATGTGAGAAAATTGAGTATCCACCTGCAAAAGAGTGAAACTGGGTTCTTATCTTACGTTGTATACATGAGTGAACTGGAAATGGAAGGACACTTAGATGTGAAGCCTCCAGCAATGGAACCCCTGGAGAGTAACAGAGAGAGCAAGCTCCCTGATATTGGCCTAGTCAGTGGTTTCTTGGGGGCCACAGCAAAAGCGCTAGCCACAAAAGGAGAGACAAGTGGCAGGAGGGCAGGTGGCAAGGCATCTGCACAGCCAAGGAAGCCATCGGCAGAACCGAGAGATAACAATGAGCTGGGGAAATGGCAAGGCATTTGCAAACATCCCCAGACATGGAGAGCAATCCATGTATATACATGGGTCTCACCAAAGAGACACCACAATGCCAATAACCTGATTAAAAGTCAGTAAAACCAAAATCCTTTCTTCCCAATGAAAGCAGAAAAATGGCCGATAAATATATGAAGGGAGGTTGGTGTTACTAATCATCAGGGTACGTAAATCAAATCCAGTAAGATCGCTTCTTATCTGTTAGAATGGCTACTTACCAAAAAGATGAGAAGTTAGGTATTAGCAGAGATGGTGTGAATGCAAATCAGTGCAACACTGTGAAAGTCTACAGAAGTTTCCAAGAAGTGAAAATAAAAACCCCACATAACTCAGCAGTCCCTTAAATAGTTTGAGAGAAAGGGACTCATGGGTGGTATACGTATGTGTATATACATACAATAGAATGCCACCCTGCCATTTGGGACACTGCAGGTGAATATGGAGAGCACCATAAGCCAGGCACAGAAAACAACACATTAAAAACACTTACATGTGAAATTTAAAAACACCAAATACCAAGAAACAGAACGACAAAGTGGTTGGGGACGTGGGAGGTGGGGGTGGGATGAGGAGTGTCTGCCACAAGATTGAGTTACAGTTTTGTAGGATGAATGAGTCTACCAGTGTAAGGCACAGCCTGATGGTTATATCTAATGTTACAGCTTGTTGTAGGAGTTTGCCAAGAGGGTAGTTTGCCATTGTTTTTACCACCTACAGACAAAAAGTCACCATGAAGACAGAGGTATATTAAGCTGCTTGAGTGAGTAGCCATTCTACCATGTGTGTGTTGACAGAATGTACTGTTGTGTACATCCAGGATGTATAATAACTTGGGGAACTGTGAACCAAAAGCCAGAAATATTACGTCTTAAGTTCCCACTCATTTTTTTTTTAATTTTTAGTACATGTTACAAATCCTTCCTGTGATGTGGAAGCCGAGGGAGAAATGCCTTTGCTTGTGATTCATGATGATAATTTGAAGATTAATAGAGGAGAGTTGAATGGTGTTAAATTATGACAATTATTATCATTTTCAAGTGAAGTGCAAAATACAGATCTTAACAGTCATGTTTGTGACGACCTCTGAGAAAAAAAATAAATTACAGAGGATGAGATCATTATCATGAAAATTAATCCTGGGGCTGGAGAGATGGCTCAGCGGTTAAGAGCACTGACTGTTCTTCCAGAGGTCCTGAGTTCAATTCCCAGCAACCAATGGTAGCTCCCAACCATCTGTAATGAGATCTGGCGCCCTCTTCTGGCATGCAGACAGAACACTGTATACATAATAAATAAACCTTTTTAAAAAAAAAGAAAGAAAGAAAATTAATCCTGAAAAATTAGAAGACCGGGTGAGAAGGGTCTTGGGTTCAAGGCCACCCTCGGCTGCACAGTCAAACTCTGTCTCAAAAAAAATGTATATTCCAAATTTGTCTAAACCAAGATTATATATTTCATTTTAGATTTTGTGAGAAATTTTGGAGAAAAATTTGCATCATGTCAAGCTGGAATATCTAGTTTTTACACACAGGTAACAGCCCAATATTAGCTCCAGGTACTGTGCACGTATAGAAGCTTAATTCCAGGGGTTCTCTACACTCATAGTAGATTTGGGGGTCAAAACTGAGTAACATTTGAGTAATATCTCTTAAGCTGTAGACTATTATCACCTTATTTATCCTATTTGATTTTCCATATATAATTTTAGAAAATTAATTTGTAAATGACTAATACTACACAAGACCAACTAAAATCCACACTAAAGATTATCACCTCCATTAAGAATTTAACGGACACCTAAAGTAGCTAGTTATTCATTTTGATAACTTAAGAACTGAAAGTATCTACCCAGTATACTGTTTTTAATTATTAACCGAGGGTGAAAGAAATACATGAGTCTAGTTTTCATTAAAATTATGATAGTAGTGAGGGTTAACAGCTTAATAATACCCCTGAAAATCAGATAAAATCCCAAACACTTATTATCTAAAACTCTAGAGTATTATATGTGAGGTCACCATTATATCCATATCTCAGGTTAAATAATAATAAATAATAAATGCTTGGGTTTCTCTCAAAAACCCATTACAATTTTATGAATGTTTTCTTACTTTATGGAGATAAGACTGTATTGTTTGGATTAACTGCTTCTATACATGTTAACATATTTACAAATGCCTATAGCAATTCCTTCTTTAGTCCATTGAAGTGACTGTATTGAAAGTCCAGAATTACTTAGAGAATAGACTATATTTTAATTAGGGTTGATTGCTATAAGTTGTTATACAATAGAGACAAGGGCCTGCTCTCTTCCTCTCTCCTTCCTAGTTACAATAAAATATGACCTAAATTTCACTAGCTTTTTTATTATCTGAGCTGAAATTGTTAGGGACACTATTCAGTGATTTTTACAAATTAAAATAAATTAAGCCCCTGTTAACTCTCTGGTACACACGATTATCCTGGTAATGAACCCTAATGAATTACACACTGATGATTGTCTTTTTCTGACCCACATTGCCTTTGTCCCCAAAGCTTATTCTATTGTTCAATGGCCCTTCCTACCTTTGGTCTTTGAAACCCACTGATAAGTGTGGAGAGAGCTCCAGAATTTCTTCTCTACAATTCTACTTTTAGCGATTCTGGCTTTTAAACATCTCGCTTTAAATGAATTAAATGTTTCCATTTAATAGCTTCATATAAAATGTACTTCCTAACAATTTGCCTAGAATGTTGTATTTTTTTTGGAGAGGTTTGGGGTGGTGAAATTTAACTTTCAAATGATGATGAATTTTCTTTTACAGGATTTAATTGTGATGGGGGCTCCAGGATCATCATATTGGACTGGCTCCGTCTTTGTCTACAATATAACTACAAACATATACAAGGCGTTTGTAGACAGACGAAATCAAGTAAAATTTGGAAGTTACTTAGGTACTGTAGAAATTTGAGAAACTCAAATTATCTGTGCCTTAGAAATTGTATGTGCTGCTCTAAACATCCTATTGCCCAGTAACAATTAGACACACCAGAAACTGTCTCAGTTAAGCATAAAGCAATTATGTTTTCATTAACTCATTATCTTATACTAAACGTAGGTGACTCTAGTCATCACCACTGTGTCTTCTATATAGGAACTGTTGAATGTTCATTGTAGAAGTCCACCCCCCCCACCTCCTCTTTCAAGACAGTGTCTTACTATGTAGTCCTGCTTGGTCTGGAACTCTCACAGAGATCTATCTGCCTTTGCCTCTTGAGTGCTGGAATTAAAGACTTGTGTCACCACTCCTGGGTCCCTAGGAAGGTTTTAAACTAACTGTAGTAGTTCACTCACTTAAAAACATGTCTATGAATACATATGCATAAATTCTTAGATTATCAAATGAAAACCAATGGATCTTAAAATAGCATTCTAGATAAAGGAGAGCATTATGAAGTATATTCTAAAAATTGTTCTTCCATCTTTTCCTTATAGAAATTTATTTTAGTTTGTAAAGATTATCTTGGATTGTTTCTTAGAGTTTAATCATTTTTATTGTCCTTTTCTCCCTTCTCCTCATCATTGTTATTTCACAAGTCAAGAGTATCATACTTTACCACCGATATTCCTACAAAATACAAATTTTATGGCATTGTTTCCCTTTACAATAAAATACATGTGTTCTGTAGTTTCTTACAAAGCATAGGTTTGTTTAACCCTTATGTGCTTTAAATGTGAACATTTTTTTGTGCTCAGAAAGGGCACTAATAAAACAAGTAGTATCTTTATTATCATTCCAACAGAACCCATAGGACATCTCCTTATCTGTGACTGAAGAATGCCTTGAAGCATTTTTATGTAAAGTCCATACAGTAGAAAAATGAAATCTGTAACAATTGTCATTTGCAAGCTTTCATCATCCGACAGTTTTGGGTACTGTTGGATGTTGCAGCTGTAATACAGGAAGCCGGTTGGTCATCATATTGCACAGGGAATAACAGACCAGGTGTCAAGGTCATATTTTCAATGTTGTGACCTTGGAAATGCAAACCTATATAATCGTTCTTATAATATATATATATATATTAAACTTACTTTAAATGACTATGTTAAATTAATACTTTTTTTGAGGCTCTACCTAAAGTAATCATTTTGGATTCAGTTTTATTTTTCTCTATGCAAAGAGTTAGAAAAGCACATGCCTGTTGTGAATGAAGAGTCTCATATATTTCTCTCCTTTTATGAAGGCTACTCAGTTGGGGCTGGTCATTTTCGAAGTCTGCATACTACTGAAATCGTGGGAGGAGCCCCTCAACATGAACAGATAGGAAAAGTAAGACTTACATTTTTTTCCTCTTTATTTCCTCACAAAGTTTTGAATGGATTACACAAGAGAGTTAGGCATTAAAGGGAAACTGTAAACATTTTAATGATTATAAGATTAAAATGATGAACAATGTATTGCATCAATTGAATTTATGTAAAATATATTCATAGCTCTCAAAGAAATTGAGTTGGAAACTTTTAAAGGGAATTGTATAACTTAAATGGGACTTTGCTATGAGTAAATTGCTTATAAAGTTTAATTATCTATAGATGCCCAAAGAATGCATATACTGGTTTTTTTGTTTGTTTGTTTGTTTAGCAAGAGGCAGTTGAGACAGGTAACGCTGCATAATAAGACTAAAAGGAATAGAATAATTCTAGTTCTATATTTTTCTGCATTGCCATATGAACATTGGGCACTCCATTTTTTTGGTAAACCTTTTTATGTGCCTTCTCTGTAGGATCCCAAAGTTAGTTCCTCAGAGGATGGTGTTGCAGACCAGGCTTATTAATATGAATGTTTTCATATCACTCTTAAAATTTGTAGCAGTAACAATTTTATTAAACATTTAATATTTTATATCTGTCCAATTATGTATCATACAAATGGATGTTTCAATTAAACAAATTAAGTATTTTTTTAAATGGTAAGAAAGTAAATGTTTTTTAATTATTTCCCCAATTGCAGGCATATATATTCAGCATTGATGAAAGGGAACTGACCATTGTACATGAAATGAAAGGTAAAAAGGTAAATATGTCTCTGCCTTTGGGGTCACTGAGGGTTTCTGTGGATAATGCTGTACGCTCTCATTGTGAACGTGCTTTACTTTGGAACAGCTTGGCTCATACTTTGGAGCTTCTATCTGTGCGGTGGACCTCAATGCAGATGGCTTCTCTGATCTCCTTGTGGGGGCTCCCATGCAGAGCACCATCAGAGAGGAAGGGAGAGTATTCGTGTACATCAACTCTGGCTTGGTATGTCTGAGAGGCCCCAAACTGGAAGTCATTTATGAATTATAATTCAGGCTGAAACTGCTCTTATTTCAGAGTTCTGAGACTATGGATTATTTTTTATTTTTTTATTTTTTTTTGTGTATGTGTAGTGTGTGAGTGCATGATGCATGTACATACATGCTATGCACACCACGGTGCATGTGTGAAGGTCAAAGGCAGTCATCCTCTCCCACCTCATGTTTCTGGGATTCAGCTCAGGTCAAGAGACTTGCACAGGAGGCACTTTTATGCACTCAGCAATCTTGCCAGGTCAAATATAGAGTCTTAAGCTTATCTGATGGACCAAAGAGAAACTTCTACTGCTGTACTCATGCTCTGAAAATGAAACAGAGCATGACAGTGAGCAGCTATTCCAGAAATATGAAACTCATACGTTGTACGAAAGTTGATTAAATAAATGTATTGATTCTAAAGATACCATATGAGTACGATGGAATTTCTGCACACCGCTTGTATGGATCCACTCTAGTAACTGAAATTTCCTTTAGTTTAACTTCGGTACAAATATAATTTAGAAAAATGGTTTGTGTAGATACTTCAAAATAGATTTTTAGATACCTCAATTAATTATGGTCCTTATATAATTTAGCAAATTATAAAATGTTTGTTATTAGGAATAGATGAAGCATTCAATGTTTTTAATTTCTTGACTTGTAAACAGAAATAAGGTCCACTGATAAAATATTATTGCACAGTTCGTTTGGATTATATCCTGAAAATAGTATGAGATTGGCAACATTTATTCTGAAGTACATACATTGTTCAGTTAGATAATTACTGACTATTGTTCAGCTTCAAGTCATGAGCAGCATTTGTAGTGGAAACAGGTGCCTTGATTCAGTCTCTAGAGCTCTGGCCTTCTCTGAACAGCTCTGCTTCTTGACATTAAATCAAACAAAGATCAGATACTTAGTGGCACCTTCTTTGCTCCTTTGGTTTGAAAAGAAGATCAGGCTGATCATGTCTTGGGACACAGCATCTTTTAGTTGAGATTTAGCAAACTGTGCTTGTAACTTTGCTGACTCAAAAATTTCAGAGAATTTGATAAGTTCTCATTTCAAACATCAAACTAAACTCTGTACAACACAAAAGAGAAGGCTTCCAGTCTTATAAGGATGGAAGCATCCCAACATTCTAAGTCTAGACTAGAGGAGTTATATATGCAGAGATTTCCTAAACTAAAATTTATTATAGAAAAGGCATATTATCATCTGGACAGTGATCTCTCAGAAAACAGTGTTGTACCACACGTTCCACACTTATCCATTCACAGACAGGCTTCCTTGTATTTACTAGATCCTTATTCAGCAAATGTCTCTCACTTGTCCCTTGTGACAAATATCTGATAAGTTTCTCTTAACAAGGAAGTTAAAAAAAATCGCTTAACAGTAAAAACCACCTGGAAAGTAAAGGAACATTCCCCCCACTGCAATCTTAGATCATCCAACTACGAAAACAGATGAAAGAAATGCTCAGAGAACAAAGGAGTAGCCTGCCCACTAGGCTACCTTCCTCCCTTGCCTCTGACTTAACCAGAAGCATTGCTGCTGGATGCTGGGATCAGTTTAGTAATCGGTTTCCATTTTTAAATCCTGTAGTGTGGATTTCTCTTCCTTTCTTTACATTTAACCTATTTCTAAACTCTCTGAAATGGCACTAGACACTAAGAAGCATAATACTTTCTTTACCTGTTCTTGCCTGTGCTTGCAAGGGAGAGGAATCATCTGTTTTGTTTACCCTTGCTTCCCCCCCCCCCCATGACTCATAGAAGTCCTAGACAGGCAGGAACTCCAGAATTATTTTCAATGAACTGAAAGAAAGAAGATCACTTAAATGACTTGGGTCTCGACCTAATCTACTAAATAGCTCTCAGGGGTTCCCAGTGAGTACTCGCTTGCCATTCTCAATGACTGTAGAATACTTGAACAAGAGCAATCACCACTCACTTCTCTCGAACTCTTCTAAAACAGCACTGTCTTGAGGTTATACATCATTTGTCTTCTCTGAAGCCCTGCCTCCTTTCCTTTTAGTCCTCTCCTGAGGAGCTACTCCATTTCATCCCTCAGTCTTCAGATTTAATCCTGTGCCATGGGGATGCGAGTCATTGTATCTATAGAGATAAATTCAAATTTTTAATTCATTTAGAAAAATGTGGCCCTTATTGAGAGTCTAGAATGGAACATAGTATAAAAATAGCTGAAAATAATCCCAGTTGTGACCTCCCCCCCAACTTCAGGATTGGGTGAGATGCCAGTCATGGAGGGGCCATTGGAGTACAACATGGTACATGGCAGGTGATAAGTACATGAAAAGTAGGCATGATTTACTTTGGGCCAAAAATATTTCAAGAAAGGAGTAGCATTTGAGAGAGGAAAATGTAGATGTAACCAACCGTCTTATTAAATAAGAAACACAGAACCAAAGCAAAGAAGAAAGCCAAGAGGTCAGAGCTAAGAGCTAAAACCTTACCCTTCCTCCTGCGGTGGTCCTACCTCTCCGAAAGAGAGCTACTTCCTGTGTTAAAGTATTTATAAAGACTTTCGGTTCTGCCTTCTCATTGGTTGTAAACCCAACCACATGACTGCCTCGTCACTGCCTGTCTGTACAGACCTTCAGGTCTTCTATGGTTGGTATTGAGATTAAAGCCGTGTGTCTCCAATGCTGGCTGTATCCTTGAACACACAGAGATCTACCTAGCTCTGCCTACCAAGTGCTGGGATTAAAGGCATGGGCCACCACTGCCTGGCTTTCCTATGGCTTGCTAATAGCTCTGACCCCCGGGCAACTTTATTTATTAACATACAAATAACATTTTAGTACAAAATAAAATATCACCATAGAAAAACATATGAATTTCTCATTATGCAAGAAAAGATGAAGGACACTTGGCAAAGCATAGAATGTGTGTTTGTGGAATGAAGAATGGTTGTGCCTGGGAAGAAGATGAGATCTATAAGTAGCATGTGGGATTTGTTTTTAAAATATGGGGTTGAAATGATCAGAGCTCATTATCACAGCATCATTAGCTTATCTTATATATAATATACATATATGTAACAACTCACCTTCAACTTCAGAGACTCCAAAGGCCAGCTTAAATAATGTCACTCTTTATCTTAGAGACCTCCCAAGGCTTCCTATTGTTCCCTTCAGAAAGAGTAAATTTCCCTTTTAATCAAATTGCTATATACTGTAAGATAACAATTTGTCTTTTGTTGACTTGTTCATTATATATACCTCTCATACATATAATGTGTTTTGCCGATCACTTTTTCTGCATATCAGAACTACACCTTCCTTGCGGTAGCCATCTTGCATGGACACTTTGTGAAGACTCTCTCAGGTCATCTCTCCTTCTTGCTCCTTAGTGGAATTTCTCCCTTGCTTCACTTAGAATTATTTCCCTGTCTTCTCATTAGTGTGAAGCAGTTTGTACATGTACGTCATGTACATGCTTGTGTTTAAGCCCTCCTTGTAGCCACGGTTCCTGGAGGAAACAGTGTTTTAGATATACTCCTCCTTGACCCCCTTCACCTGCTTGCTCTGCACAGTGCATTGTCTTTAGCAAGAGCTCAATAAATATTTGTTAAATTGAATTATCAAAATGGTTTATTGGATTTTCAAAGCTAGGGATCATGAGCTAGACAATTTCCTATGTCCTCTGAGCTCTAATCATGCTATTATATGTGTTGACTTAATAAACATTTATCGAATTGAACTGAGATGTGTATACTAAAGCTCAATCTGTGGTTTGACGCATTAGAAAAAATCCATATCCAATTATAGCAGTAAATCATGTGTAAAGTTGTCAGGGAGTTTTATAATGACACCTCTCTTCCCATTTCTACCCAGGGAGCTGTAATGGATGAAATGGAAGCAGCACTCGTCGGAGGTGACAAATACGCCGCAAGATTTGGGGAATCCATAGCAAGTCTTGGTGACATTGACAATGATGGCTTTGAAGGTAATTAAAACTCTCAAATTTTGCATTTGATTTCCACATTTAAAATAGTTCAAGGAAGAGACCATGATTGTAATGTTGTGCTCTTTGCCTTTCTGTTGAAAATGGGGCCAGAATGATCTGCTGTCTAGTTTTTTATAGTATTATGTCAGTTATAATTGTCAGTTATTGATCTTTACCATGGTTAATTAGAGAGTGATAGTCAAAACATTTCATTGATTCTAAATATACCATTATTTATAAGTAGCATAAGTCTTTACACATCTCTAAAAATGATGTCTATCAAACTGTGATATCCATCACTTTTCTATTTTAAAAAGGATACTGATTTTGGAAAGAAAATGCAAAGGGTATATGTCATTGGACAATGACATTTAACTACCAGTATAATCCAGAAACTGACCAAAAATCAACTTAGTCTGGTTCCAAATCTGGAGCACATTTTGGTGACCTCTGTTATGCCAGGAACACCCTGTCTGGATGCTACTTTGCTGTAGGATTTGGAAGAGTCCCAGAGAGAGTCACAGCTAGCAATGCCGAGGGTCAGGTGTGAGAATCAAGGCAGTGGCTATCCACCAACTGATACTGAAGCATTTCTATGATTAAATAAATGGCACCATCTTAACCATGTATGCTGCCTGGACTTCAGCCTTGCTATAGAAATACCTGCCTCAATGAACAGCCCCTCTCAGTTTATTGCTGAGAGTTAATTGTTCTGACAAAACTGTACACATGTGATGAATATGTGTGAGAGGAGACTATACAATTTCCCAGAGCAATTTCCTATAATTTAGCAACTAAGTTCTTAAAATTTATTTTCATGGTTTAGAATTGTGTCTTCTTGATATTATCATTGATAATTAAAATACAGTTTGTATTAAAAAGCAGTCAGAATTACCACTGTGATTGTGAAAAAAAATTTCCAGACAATGGTAATTGACATCATAAGAATAAACTTTCTATTCTTTAGATTTCAGTCAAAATAATTAAAAGCACTGCACATTAATTGATACATTAATATGCCTACATAGAGTCATGTGGCTTAACAATGAAGTGATCTTGCAGCTATGGAATGTTATTTTTCTCCTTCATGTTACATGCATTTACATCACTTAAGCAACGAGATTAGTCAGCATGTCTTTTACTCTTGGGTTTTTTCACATGAGATCATCAATTTCTTTTCCCAGTGTCATAATCCAATAAGAATCACAATAAATTCATTCTGTCATTATTTCAAAACAAGGTATTTTCTGAAATCCTATTTGTCATGTGTGTGTATCCCAAATATATATCACTGGAAGAAGAATTGATCCAGAAGTCATTTTAAAGGAATAGAAAAGTCTAGAAGCTCAAAACTAAGGTCGTACAATATCATATAGAACATGCCAGATGCTGTTCTATGCAGCTGCTGTTTTTTATCCTGTCATACTAAGCATGCATCTGGTTGTGTTCTCATTCTGTGAATGAAGAAACCAAGACACATGTTAAACACTGGTGGTTCATAGAATAGCAGGGCACAGCAGAGCTGTGGTGGGCATCCAGAGGTATGTCTGGAGCCCCTGCAGGCTAATCATTCTGAAAAAGTGCCCTTCACAACCATCCACACTCTTATTTTCCATGCACAGGCTGTTATGCATAATCTTGAACATTGTGATGTGTTTTATTTTTTCTAGAAGAGTGGTTGAATTTCTTTGTAAGAGGGAGTTTTTATATTATGCCATACACCTTCAGGATCATGAAGACTAGCTTTCAAAGTTCATTCTTGGTATCAAGAATTTCTAACTTTTCTACTGTTTAAACCCAACAGATATTGCTATTGGTGCACCACAGGAAGATGATTTGCGAGGTGCTATCTACATTTACAATGGCCGAGCAGATGGGATCTCATCCACCTACTCACAGGTAAGACAGTATTCGGTCTTCCAAAGAGGCATTGGTGATTAACGTACCCTTGTCACTTGACTGGTAATGTGGACTGCTTTTCTCTTTCAAGTACTTAACATTTTATTTCCCCATATAATATTGGTAAATGATCCTATTTTAAGTGACTCTCAAAATGATTCTCTTTAAACCATTTATTTCCACAGAATTCTAGTCCATTTTGATTCTTGTCTTTAGCTTATTACTTACTCATGTCTGTGTGGGTGAGACGTCTTATGTTTTCTTAAGGCAATGGCCATGCTTTTCCAAGTATGCCCATTTGGACAGCAACTGTACTTTGCTGCAGTTAAAGTTTCATGCCTCACAGAGCTAGATCATGTTTCTTTCAGCGTACAGTAGTTAAACTGATAACATCTTAATACAATTTTATGACAAAACTCTCATTTCACTTCTGTATATTGAAAACTCAGAGCATTTCAGTGCATAAAAAGGCTTACATTCAAATTCTGAGAAGAAAAGTCTTTCCAAAGATTCACTAGCTAGGTGGGTAAATGGCTCTCTAAATTTCGTATGGAAGTTAGATACATGTCAAGTAAAAGATACCTAGTTTTTCTCATTGTGAACAGCAACCATATATTTCTAATTCAGTGTCTGGACATGAAATGAAATAGATAGAACAAACTGATAACAGGGGATGTTCTTAAATGCTAAGAAGCAATCTATCTAAGCTAGCAGGCTCTCATCATAAATCTGAATAGTAGGAACTGGTAAATAATAAGAGACACCTTATTTCTCAAATAATTTATTTATTTATGCTGATTAAGGAAGCAAATGCAGAATTTGAAAAAATTCAGACAGAATAAGAATTGTTTTGGAAAAACTAAGAATTATACTGTAAAATGTTGCCCTTTTCACAACATAAATTTTTAATAACAAAATAGATTTCAGCTCTATTTCAATGTAGGAAATTTTGCCTCTCTTAAAGAGTTTGGTTTATCTAGAATGCATTTTGTGAGTTACTGTGCTAGGGCAAGCCTCAGAAGATCCATTATTTAACTAAGCTAATATCTTGGAAATATTGGATATTCAATAACTATTTCCTCTCAAAATTACCCCCCCCCCTTTTCAGCGAATTGAAGGACTTCAAATCAGTGAATCACTAAGGATGTTTGGACAATCTATCTCAGGACAAATTGATGCAGACAACAATGGATATGTTGGTGAGTAGAGAATGTGTCCAATTTCTGGACCAAAGAAAGCACCTTTGTGGATGTTGTTTTATTGTGAACATGGAAAACTGATGTGTAGGACTTCAGGTCCCTTGTAATTGTGTTTCTAAATTTTTAAGGTTTGAAGCTGGGCCTGAAATGATCAAGTAATTTGTCAGTTTTACACTGTTCATGACTTAATGTTAGAGCCCTTGTTCTTGAGAAAGAAGGAAGTACCTAAGAAATCAATCAAACGTGATGAAAAGAAAGGAGAAATCTGTTTTAAAAGACGTGAAAGCAGCCTTCTAGATGAATGTTTCTGACTCACAGCATTATGTTTTGGTTGGCATCAATGTCACAAGTCTCTAGCATGTGTTTTCTTTGCTTTCTTGTGAAAGGATCGCTACTATTTCTGAGTGAATAGATTCAGACATTTGGAGGAATGGATCTGAGGATGCTAGCTTGTCTTTTCCAGTTAATTTTCTGTAAATGGTGTTTTGATACAGTCAAAAGGTGATACGCAGTTAAGTATTAGTGGCTGCAAGGTAATTCTCTTTAACTAATGGTGATCATTAATCTATGCTTTTTTTTTCCCCTCTCCAGATGTAGCTGTTGGTGCTTTTCGATCTGATTCTGCAGTGTTGCTAAGGTGAGGCGGATGTGTGTCACTGTTTACTGACAATTGGGCCTAATTGGGGGGGGGGCAGGTTTCAAAAGCAGTGGTCTTTAGGTATTCTCAAGGTTTATTATTAAACTTTGGGGTATTTTCCTTGCCTTGCCTAGAAATAGTCAAACAGACCATCAGATAAAATTGATGGTTTCATATATTTAAATAAAAACTCTTGATCTGTACACAAAATATAATCAAGCATGTATCCACATACTGCATTTTAATGCCATTGCTTGGTTGTTGGGAATGTAATTATTGTCTTAAGGTAAAACAATTCTGTAATTAATATGAGTAATTTTATTGCCTTCTTAGGACAAGGCCTGTAGTGATTGTTGAAGCATCTTTAAGCCATCCTGAGTCAGTAAATAGAACGAAGTTGGACTGCACTGAGAATGGACTTCCCTCTGTGTGCATGGATCTAACACTCTGTTTCTCATATAAGGGCAAAGAGGTCCCAGGCTACATCAGTAAGTGTGCCCCACTGAGCTAACGCCTCACTGGAGAGGATTCTCGCTCTTTAACCTGGGAGTCAACTGTGAGCCCCCATTGCTTGTGCCATGAGACCTGACACTTCTTCAGAGAAGAATAGCATAATTTTTTTGATTTGCACCTTTTGTCTGTCTTTTTTTGTTCTCAAGTAGACGGGGCACAGAAAAGGTTTAGCACTTATGTCAAAAGGCAGTGCTGGGACCATCAGCATTAGTTAAATTTGAACCCCCTCTGCTTAACCTGGGAAATCTTCAGAATCAAAAGACTGCACCACAGCTCCTCAGTTTGAAAGAGCACCATTTTTACTGCTATTACTACTTTTCTAGCAGTAATGGAGATGGAACTGAGGGCCTTGGGGATTCTGGGCAGGTGCCACACTACTGAATTACATTTTCAGCCAGACTGAGCTCATAAAACCTGGAGCTAATGTAGGTAGGAAGGAGTAAGAGGCACAAGGTTATTTTTCTTAAAATATATGCTCCCATATTTGGATAAAGAAGCTTACCTGGAGAATAAATATATATATATAATGTGCTACCATCATCAGCTCTGAGAATTGTGCCCATTTTCTATATATAGGGAACTCCTAACTTTCTGCCATATAGAATGTAGCATTGATATGGATCATCTAAGAGAATAGTTAATAGAAACTATTTAACACACAAACACAGATAATATTAGAATAGCTACTAATAAAAGTGGCCCACAGTAGGTTATACATATACCCGGAATTATCATAATTTGGATGTTAGTAATTTGTGAAACTGATTGTGCAATAACCTTATAGGCTGCTTTTATACGAAGATCATAGAGGCCATCAAATACTTATTGAGCCAAACTTTGTATGTATAATAGAGGTTCCAGTCTGAACAAGTCTGTTATGTAATAGGCAGAATGAACCAGCATCTGTACTTTATGAGTCTCATTTTTAATAATGCTCTTGAAAAGCCCTGGCTAGAGCTGGAGTAATAAGAAGATGTGCAAACCCTCATCTGGTTATTGGCACCTGGGGAGTGTGACCCAGAGTGAATTACACATTAGTATAGACAAGCTGGTGGATTATCTGAAAGATACACATGAATGGACACGGCTGGTTCCTTGTTCTTCCAACCCAATTGCACTGGATAGTTCTCTTAATATCTGGTAACAAATGACTTTTTGTCAAGAATAATCCACGCACGAGGGTTGTTTGAAGCCAATGTGTTCTGTCTCTTGATGGAATAGGCTTTTATTTTCCTCTTTTCCTTTACCTTTGCTTTGGACTCAAGTGACGAGTCTATAGATGGCTACTTCAGCTGCAGCCCTCAGGGTTATTAAATTATAGTTATTGAAATTATGAAGTCCGTTGATTTGGACTTTATTTTCTAAGTTAAATGACAGTTGAAAGATTTATTTGAAAATAAGTGTAAGAGAAAGGCAGGTTTTATGCTTATGTTGCCTTGAAATGAGTGGATAAAATCCCTCAGAAATGTAAGTTGCTCCTAAAATATAAATGAATGATGCAGGCAATATATAAATCCTTTAGTATTGCACTTACACATCACTACTCCTATGCAGTGAGGGAACTCAGTGGAGTGCTGGGCTTCACTCACTTGTAAAGAGCCCACTTAGATTCAGGAAAGGCGGCTTACTTCCTTGCTATAATCTGCCTGGATGATTTTATTACTTTTTTAATCCCCCATTTTTTTCTTCTGATCTGGGGATCTTCCTTTTCAGCTAAATATTTGCTATGTCAGATTTGAAATCTACCCTTCAAGCCACTAGAATAGTTGAAAGTTTATGTATTTTTGCTTTTGCACAGATTAATTCTAGAGGGTCAAACTGTGAGTAGCAAAGTCATAGAGGATGAGTAATTGTGATTCGACTGAAAGGAAGGTGATTTTTTTTTTTTTTTTTTTAGTAAACCATTTTACAAAGGTGTGGCTTATGACCTGTATTTTCATTTTGTATAGGAAAATTAAAAATATCAAGCCTTCCAATAAGAAACAGACATAAGTGAATCTTACTGTATTTGAAGTTAGCCTTGAATCACACAAAATAGATTCATCCTGAGTAATGTTGGAACTCAGAGCGCTGTCTACACTTTTGTCACCAGGTGCTGTGTAGACAAAAGTGACTCCAAAGACTTGCATCAGTAGTAGTGATTTTGATAGTGTGGTTTTCATATTCTTACATGGAAGACTGAAGCAAATAACTAAAGATGTTAATAATGAAAACTTGAAGTTACTAAATCATTTTTTATTTTATTAAAAACAGTTTTGAAAGTACATTTTATTTCTCTTTTGTACTTCAGTTTAACTGTTTAAAAGTAATCTAATGAGAGAACTTGAGGTGTTTCCAGTATGACGCATGACTGTTAACATCTCAGTGCCCTGAGCAAGTACGCTGATCACGGTTCTTTCTCTATTTTCGCAGCTTTGTTTTACAACATGAGCTTGGACGTGCACAGAAAGGCAGAGTCTCCATCGAGATTTTACTTCTTCTCCAATGGCACTTCCGACACAATCACAGGGAGCATACGAGTGTACAGCAGTGGGGAGAAATGTAGGACACACCAGGCATTCATGCGGGTAAGGAAAACTACTTAGTATGAAATATAGATATCCATATTGTCCATGCAGCTGCAACTTACTGTATAATGTGTGTTTATGGACTGTTAGCTTCCTGTCTCTGTTAAAACATCAGGCAGCATCAAACCAGGGGCTGTAAAGTCCACTTCCTGAGGTATCTTTGACTTGGTCTGATCACATCTACCTTGCATCTGGAAACTTGCTTTTCCCGTCCTACAGTTGCTATTTCCCCGTCCTCCTTCACCCACTTGCTTGGAAATAGACCTGAGACATTCTGTTGAGCCACAGCTCTTTTCTATAGCGTGTTTGGGGCGCTGGGGTAGTGGGGATGTTACTCCATTTTTCATGACCCCCAGCTAGGCAGAAGCCAGCACAAATGTATTTGGATTTTTTGTTTCTGCTCCAGCTTTGTTGAGGTGTCGGTGGGAGGTTGTACAGTTGTGGCATGGTGGAGCTCATCTGGGGACCAGGATGACAGCTCTTATGACGGTTTGGGAGCCATCCTGCCAAAGCACAGTGAATTTCGTGTTTCTTTTATTAAAACGCTCATTCCCAAATCGAGCATCATGATCCCCACATTGGTTAAATTTTTGCATATGAAGCTGTGCCAGGTTTTTTTCATTAGGGAACCGTGTACTTCATCAGGAAATCTATTGTTACAAGAAAGCCAAACTGTTCCTAGGAGCCCTTTCTGGGATTTGAAATAGTAGCCCCAGCTTAGAACTTAATTTTCCCTCAGATGCTTATTCCGGGAAAAGGCAAACAGGCATCAAGACTGGTACACTGTGCTGTGTGGAGAGCCCTAATCCCCAAGCTGCTTCCCCATATCCCTTCACAGGGTTTATAGTGTTAGAATGAAGCTATTCAGAGTCAAATGCAGAGAAGGATACTAATGTAGCCATTAGTTTTGTGGTGGGGATTTGGAAGGTTCTGTTCTTTTCTTCCTTCACAGATGTGTTTTGACTTCTATTAGTCAATTACAAAAGAGAATGGCTGAGGCCGTTTTCAGGGCAAAAAGAAGACCAGCGTTAGATGTTCTCAAGGAAACACGTTGTGTTTAAGTTGTAAAAATAGCAGCAAATTGAGCTGGTTTATTTTGTCCTGTTCTCTGGCGATGTTCCTATGAATTAGGGATTGTCCAAACTGCACATCTTCTTCTGAGCACATTTGGAGTGGAATTACACTTTATCAAAGGTTTCCATTCTCTGTTCTATGTATCCTCACAGAATGACCATGGCTTTATGATAATAGGGTGCACTGTTGACTTTAGGGCCTATCATGAATGTTCTATTACTTATCATCATCATCATCATCATCATCATCATCATAATCATTACTATTATTATCTCAAGGCTAGAGAGCAATGACAGTCTGCTAGGCAGACTCTCCAGCACTTAACTGCACCCTAAGTCCTATACTATAGCTGAAGTTTTCCTGGTCCTGCCCGGTTCCCGTGGCCCTGTGGCCACTTGGACCCAAGTAAACACACAGAGGCTTATATTAATTAAAACTGCTTGGCTAACTATTGACTAGCTCTTACACTTGAATTAACCCATAATTCTTATTTATGTTTAGCCACATGGCTTGGTGCCTTTTCTCAGTTCTGCCTTCACATCTTGCTTCCTCTGTGTCTGGCTGGTGACTCCTGACTCAGCCTTCCTATTCCCAGAATTCTCCTCTCTGCTTATCCCACCTATACTATACTTCCTGCCTGGCTACTGGTGAATCAGCATTTTATTTATCAACCAAGTCAGAGTAACACACGTTTACAGCATACAGAATGATATTCACAGCACTTCCCTTTTTCTTTCTATTTAAAAGGAAGGTTTTTAACTTCAACATAGTAAAATTGTGTATAACAAAACAGTTCTTAAGCAAGAATTACAGTTACAATATCTAGTCTATTTGCATTTGGCAAAATTAAAGAAAATACCCTATCTATCCTATATTTGTGAGTCTAAGGTTTCATATCTATGTTATCTCTTATCATAACCAAGGAAAATTATAACTATCTAGTCTTCAACTACATCAAAGACCTCAGAAGGATATAATATTATCTAAGTAAACAGGAAATGCATTGTAAGCAACTTCCAAAAATCTAGAATGACAGAGACAGCTGGCTGCCTGGATAGTCATCCAAAGTTCATCTGTAAAGCTGGGGCAGCTGTCTTCAGCCCACAAGCCTAGAGTCTATCAGTCTCTCTGTGTCCTGTAGAATGTCTGGCAGTTTTCTCTGTGAAACAGGAACCCGAAGGACCATTTTGCCAAGCAAAGTTCAGTGGTCACCTTCCTATGGGTCCTGCATGTCCAGGAGATATATCATTTTGTCAAGAAGTTCAGGCAAGAACAGTTTCTTAACCAAATGGCTATTTTTGCCAAGAAGAAGATAAACTCCATTTAGAGTGTCTTAGATGCCCATCTTCCTCTCTGAAGTAAATCGGTCCTGCCAGGAGCAGACATACCTCACTTTCCAGAAAGTCCAAATTTTTAAAACATTTTAAATGCCACATTCTGTAGGTCTTTGAAGTGTTTGAAGATTACCTACCTAATTGAACTGTATCTATGTATACCTAGAAAACTTAACATGACTATAAGTTTGACTATCATAGAAGACTAATTATTAGTCTGTATTTGTTAATTATCCATTACAATCTAAATGATTTACATAAACATAATACCTCAAATGAGAGTATATATATATATATATATATATTATAAAAAATTAAGTTTAAACTTGTATCAATAAACTAAAATCCATAGCAATGTAAAACATTTTTAAACAAGTTGTTGCTCTTTAAAAGCAGGTTCATTAATCTACCCTTTCATCCTATTATATCTATACTATCCCCTTTTCTTCTTTAGAAAGAAATTATATTTATAATCAACCTGTTTTAAATTAAAATATTGGTTTTCCTCTGTCCCACACCAGGGGGCTCTTCTGATATGGGACAGAAGAATCTCTCAAACTTTTCTTTTAGCAATATGCTTGGGTTTAGAGAAGGAGTGAGCCAATTCCATCTCCAAAGCCAGCTTGGTATATTTGGGAATTTGGGCATAGCTTCTCATACTACTTCCTGCTGGATAAGGGTGCTTTATTCTTATGGGGACACAAAGAAAATTTTAGGACTATGGTGTAGTCCCTGAGGCTGTATTGTCTGAGCCAGTTGCCTTGAAACCATTCTGGATGTTGGATCATCTGGGCTATAATGTCATCGGAGACCTTTTAAGGGGTTTTGGCTGGTCAACTTAAAGTATCTTAATCTGGAACAAATCCATAGCCTCTTGCCTTCTGTGGAAACAAAAACAGAGCCTCCTTTCCATCTTTAGATCCAAATTTTGAAGTCAAGGTACCTTTAAAATATACATATTGGTTTAACTGAGCAGCCTTTACAATAAAATGTCTTTCTGCACTTAAAAATCCCAAAGACAATATAATCCAGACTCTCTGTGTAATATACATCTTTACATGGTTTATTTTTTATATTACCTTTATTGTCTCTTTAAAGACTTTATTTTTAAAAATTATTTTTATATAACTCCATATATTCCCTTTTTTCTCTCTTTTAAGCCTACATACATTTTTACACACATTGTAAACTATTTCATCTGAATCTGTCTTATTGTGTAACTATTGCTTTAAACTGCAGTGGCTAGTACTGAAGAAGAAGCCTTGGCTGCTGGCTCTGCCCAACTCAGCTTCTCAACACGGCAGAACTAAGTTTACCACCAGCTGTGGGGGAACCATGCTCACCACCAACTCTGGGAAGCAGTGGGTCTATGCGTCCATCCAGCAGAGTGTAGCCCAGAGATCTCTCATATCTCTCTCTCTCTCTCTCTCTCTCTCTCTCTCTCTCTCTCTCTCTCTCTTTGGTCTGTACTAGCAAAGACTAAATCCACCAGGCACCACACTGTGCAGCTTGGAGTTACCTCTGTGTACTGTGGCAGGAATCCACAGCCATGCTGTAGGTCATGCCCACACACCATGAACCCACCATACTGTAGTTCAAGCCTGCATGTTGCGGTGTCTCACCGCCCGCATAAGACATGAAGCAAGAACCTGTTTTTGGCTCCATTTAGAATTGATTATTAAGTATTGTCAAGTTTTAGGTGGAAACTTGAGCCATTGGGCGCCATTTGTAGCTGAAGTTTTCCTAGTCCTGCCCAGCTCCCGCAGTCCTGCGGCTGCTTGGATCCAAGTAAACACACAGAGGCTTATATTAATTAAAATTGCTCGGCCATTAGCTCAGGCTAACTATTGACTAGCTCTTACACTTGAATTAACCCATAATTTTTTTTTTTTTTTTTTTTTGGTTTTTCAAGACAGGGTTTCTCTGTGTAGTTTTTCACCTTTCCTGGATCTCGCTCTGTAGACAAGGCTGGCCTCAAACTCACAAAGATCCACCTGCCTCTGCCTCCCGGGTGCTGGGATTAAAGGCATGTGCCACCACCGCCTGGCCCATAATTCTTATTTATATTTAGCCATGTGGCTTGGTACCTTTTCTCAGTTCTGCCTTCACATCTTGCTTCCTCTGTGTCTGGCTGGAGACTCCTGACTCAGCCTTCCTATTCCCAGAATTCTCCTCTCTGCTTATCCCGCCTATACTATACGTCCTGCCTGGCTACTGGCAAGTCAGTGTTTTATTTATCAACCAAATCAGAGCAACACACATTCACAACATGCAGAACGACATTCCCATCAATATACTATAGTGAGCATTCAACTACAGTATCTAGTGATGGGATGGGATGTTATGATGCAAGGCTTTAAGAAGTCATTGTTTGCTCCAATGCCTTTTCCCCTTTTCTAAGTTACTTTGAATTTTTTAAGTGAAGGAGGTTTTTTTTTTAAAAAAACTCAAATTCATAAATACAAATGCCACGGGTGACTTCCACCTTCATTTACAGCAAACCCAGAGAAGATCTAGGAACCACCAAAGCAGGAGCCACATCTCTGAGTTCTGCCAAGGAGCTGTAGCCACTGCTGTGGAAGGGGGCGCAAGCGTCAAGAGTGGCGGTTTCCCGCCCTTGCCTGTGTGCTTGCCCACACCCATTGGAAACATTAGCTTCTTAGGCTACACTGTTGAAAGAACAGGACAGCAACCCCAAATCCCTCTCCCCTCTCTCTTCCCAATAAAATAGAGATAAAGATGCTCAGTGACCTGGCTGGTTCTTCTGTTCTATAAAGATATCTAATATAAAAAATGTACACATTTGACTTAGAACCCCTCAAAATGAAATGTGCTGATATTTCTTGATATTGTATTCAGGGGGCGCTGGGGATGTGGCTCAGCTTGTTGATCACTCAAAGAACATGAGTTTAGTCTCCAGCATAAGTGTCAGTTAGCTCACAATCGCCTGTAACTCTAGTTCCAGGGGATCTGACATTTTCTGGCCTCCCGTGACTCCCACACACATCGCTCCATCTCTCTCTCTCTCCCTCCCTCCCTCTCTCTCTCTCTCTCTCTCTCTCTCTCTCTCCCTCTCATACACACACACACACACACACACACACACACACACGCACTCACGCACACACATGCATCTACACACACATACACACATATGTGTCAAATACGTGTTATACAGACATATACATAAATAAAAATAAAAACAAATCTTTAGATTAGTGTACTCAGGCCTAGGACACTCAGGATTCAGAGGACTTCCACCTGGGGGATACCAACTAAACTCAATTTATTCACTCACTATGTTCTCTAGGTAGGTATTGAGACACTTACACATTATCAGTGAATGAGAATTAGCAAGATCCCCTTCCCACAGTTTCTAGGACAGTGTAAAGAGGTAAAAGCAGACTGAAAAAGAAACCTTCAGTATTCTAGAAGATTATACAGATAAGGCAAAAGCATATAAAGAAGGTAGGGAGCCGGGAAATGAAGAGGGTGCGATATAAATAAGAGTAGAGTAGGGCTCATTTGGGAGGTGACATCTAAGTAAAGACTTCCAAGGAGTGAGGATATTGCCCATGCACACAATGCAAGGCAGTGGCTCCCAACTTCAGTGTGTAACAGCAACACCTATAGGACTTTTCAAATACTACATGCTACACTGTGGCTAGAGTCATTGACTGCATGGGCCTGCAGAAGACACGAAGATTTGCCATTCTGCCAAGTTCCCGGGTGATATTAGTGCTGCTAGCTCAGGAACCATACTTTGAGAATCTCAGATACAGGAGCAGAAGGTTATAGGAGCTAGGCAAAATGCATCAGGACAAGAAGGCGGCAGGTTATTTTAAGGGACAATGGAGAGTTGAGGTTGACTAAGAAATGAGCAGTAGGGATGGGCAGAACACTTGCAAAACAGACCTGTCAGGATCTGTGGGTTTTTCTCTGAGTGAGATGGAGAGGTAGTATAGAAGTTTGAGCTGGGTGTATATGAGTTCAGTTTGAAAAACACTCTAGCTGCTGTGAAGAGGGTATTGGTAGATAATAGGTAACAAGCATTGACACAGAAAACACTCCTGATCTCACTAAGGTGAGAGTGATGTTTCCATCAGCAGCAGTGGTAACAGATGGTTCGAGAGGTGTTTGAAGACAGAGTCTATGCTGCTTACTAACAGATACTATATCAGATGCTTGAAAGGGAGATTCATCAAGATGACTACAGAGTATTAGTCCAAGCAACTAGATATATCATTTCTATCAATTAAGACAAAATATTGCAAAAGAAACAACTTTTGCTTGGAACATTCTATTGTTCAGTTGTTAACTTGCTGAGATGGAGACACATTTACTTTCCCAAATTAATATTAGTTAACCACTGGTGTATAATAACCCATGCTTGGAAAGAGACAAGAGGAATACGTCATCATCAATACCCTGAGATTCAGTAATTCAGTGTCTTAGCAGTAATATGTTCTATTAAAATCATGAAACCTACCTGCCTACCTATGTAGTAGATAGTGTTAGCTCTGTTGCTGGTACAAAATACCTGAGGTGGATCAAATTATAGGAAGAAAAGCTTCTTTTGCCTTCTGTTTTCATTACATGGTTGTACAGCTCTGTTGTTTGCGAGCCTAGGATGGAACAGAGCATATTGGTGGAAGAGGAGTGTGAATTGTTCACTTCATGGGGACCTATGAGACAGAGCCTCTGCCAGCCAGGAAAAAAGACTGGGAGGAAGAGCCTGGAAACAAGTTAGGCCCAGGACACACCCCTTTGAATTAAGGCCCACCTGCTCAGTTTCCACTGTTTTCCAGTAGCTAATCAAAATAGGGAACTGTGAAAGAATTAGCTTGTTGATGAGATCAGAGTCCACTCGACCTAATCTCATCCAGACATACCACCTCTGTACTTGTTGTACTAGAAACCAAACCCAACAAATGGGCTTTTGAGGGACGTATCAGATCTAAACCGTAATGCCTTAAGCTCTGATGTTTCTGAAACTTTGGTTTTTAAATGAAGATAGTTTATTTTGTCATGTAAGTCCTTTACATAGATTGTAAAGATCATCTTCTTACCATAATCATTGTTTCAAGAATAATCAGTGTTTTGTTTGTGTTATTATCTGTCACAATTGCTTACAGTTTTGAGCAACATATGTACAAAGCTTAATGAAGTGTTATTTGCAAAGAAGTTAGGTTTTAAGCACAGAAGACTATCAGCTGGTCCATGTATCAATGTATTTCTGCTCCAAGGCTGAGTGCCAGCAAACTGTATAACTGTAGTGATACTGTGGCATTCTACTTGCAGACTGAGTGTTGCAACTCAAGCTAATTCCTTCATAGATTGCAGGGATGTTGAAGGAGGATATTCTCTTTCAAATAATTCTGTTTTTGTAGTCTTATTACAAAGGGCACAAAAATGAATAAATGTTTAACAAGTTTCTAGATGCTGTATTCTCTGTGCATTTTAAAGTAATTCATTTTTGGTGAATCAATAAGGTTTACGGGGATTACTCACAGGAATATAGTGAGGGGTTACTTACAGGAGCAGAAATGACTCAAGGACAGTTGAATATCCAAAGCCCAACCTAACATGAGTTACAGTTCACAAAAGCAGGGAAACCTGGACACACTGCACAGCTGGCAGGCAGCTTAACAAGTTGGAGAGTGTGTAGCAGGCTTTCTTTGGGGTCACCAACCAGCTCCCAAATTATAACATGGACATTTATTATTAGTTACAAATGCTTGGCATCATCTTAGGCTTGTCCCACTAGCTCTTATAACTTAAATTAACCTGTTTCTCTTTATCTATGTTTTGCCTCGAGGCTTTTTACTTTTCTTTCATTCTGTATGTCCTACTCTATGTCTGGCAAGCTGACCTGGCTGGCTGGCCCTCAGTATCTTCCTCTCTTTCTCCCTCATTCTCCTCCCTCCCCTTTCTCTCTCCTAGAGCCTAGATTTCTTCTCCTACTCATTCTCTCTGCCCGCCAGCCTTGTCTATCCTTCTACTGCTAGCTATTGGCTGTTCAGCTTTTTATTAGACCAATCAGCTGCCTTAGGCAGGCAAGTTAAAACAGTAACATATCTTCACATAGTTAAACAAATGCAGCATAAACAAATATAATAAATCTTTACGTGATTAAATAAATGCAGCATAAACAAATGTAACACATCTTTGTGTAGTTAAAGTAATAGTCCACAACAAGAGTGTCCTTTCTAGATAGTTCAATTGGCCTAAGCCCATTTCAAGAAATCAGTAGGTTTCTGCTTTTTTCCTGGGTCAAGGATGAACTGAGCCAGTTTGCTTCAACACATGCTTTCCACCATGATGTTCTGCCTCATCACACGGGGCCCAGGAGCAATAGAGTCAAGTGACAGTGGACAGAAATCTTTGAAACAGTGATTTACACTGTTTTTCAGATACTTTGTGGAAGCTATGGAAAAAATGATTCAACCATAAAAGGATAAAGCTTGTGACCAGGTGTTGTGTAAAGGTTTCCTCTGAGACTGAAACATTCTATCTGGCAGCAAAGTTCCTTAAGACAGAAATCAAACAACCTCAAAATAGCCTCAGGAAGTCCCTGAAACTGACCAGATTCACTAGGTCACTTCCTCCTCAGAATAAACAATAAAAAGTGCTAAGATTTACTTTTAGAGGAGCCAAGCTGAAAAGAAGACTCTCAGCCAAGCCAAGCTAGGAGAATTCTTCAAGGGAAAAGTGGAATCTTAGGATGGATATCCTTTCTCCAAATGCTATATCTGACAGTTCAGTTCATACTTGTTGTTGGTTGTTTTTTACTCTTTTTGGGGGTCCTGCCACCTAGCTCCTAAATAAATCACACACAGAGGCTTATTCCTAATTATAAATGCCTGGCCTTATCTTGGCTTGTTGCTTGCCAGCTTTCCTTAACTTTAAATTATCCTGTCTACTTTTTGCCTCTGGGCTTTTCTCGTTCTCTTACCTCTGTAAACTTACTTTTACTCTCACTCTGTGACTTGCTGTGTAGCTGGGTGACTGGTCCCTGGAGTCCTCCTCTGGCTACTTCTTTTCACTCCTCCATCTCTTTTCTTCCTCCTCCTCCTCCTCCTCCTCCTCTTCCTCCTCCCAGATTTCTCCTTCTATTTATCCTCTCTGCCTGCCAGCCCTGCCTGTTTCTCTCTCCTGCCTTGCTATTGGCTGTTCAGCTCTTTATTAGACCATCAGATGTTTTAGACAGGCATAGTTACACAGGTTCACAGAGTTAAACAAATGCAACATAAACAATAGTAACACACCTTAAAATAATATTCTCCAACATTACTCTTTATTTCTTTCTAATTCATACTTCATTCTAAAATAAACTTGTGTGGTAGCTAAGGGATGAAAGAAACAAAACCATAGAGAGATGGTTGAGAAAAGGTAGCAGTTTCTTTGGAACCTAATGAAAATGGGCATGTGTGTGTGTGTGTGTGTGTGTGTGTGTGTGTGTGTGTGTGTGTCAGTGGTTGTATCAGTCTGAATATACTAAAAATAATAGATTTTTACACATTAGTGGAATTATTTGCATTGCATGGGACCTGTATCTCAATAAAGGCATTTTTTAAAAAAGCATCTCCATAGGCCTCTCCAGTGTTAATAACATGGCCCTCCTTCCCCTGAACTCATGCACAAATGTGTTAGAATAATTATGCTCACACTTCTATGTGGATTCATGATTGACAGACTGTGATAGAGGTACTAACTTAACTTCCAATCTTTTGACTCTTCATGTGCACAATGGACCCATGAGTAAGTGTCTTCAAATGTTTATGCCTTGACATAATATTTAACTTCATATTTTGACCAGCTCTATTGAAAAAAATTCCTCTTGTAGCTAAGTGTAATAAGAAGATATGGACCTACAGTTTAGTTCTCAAGTTGGTCAGACATACAGAGTTCTATGAAAGAGAAAGAATACAGAATTTGGCTAATTTTAGGTATGAGCTAATTTGCATTCTTGTGGGTACTATTTTATGAAAATTCACATAAAAATGTGGCATTGAATTTTCATTATTTTTAATATAATAGCACATGTCAGTTCAAATATAAACTTGTAAGCAAATTTCCTGAATACCTACTCTCCCAAATATTTCTCTGTCACTCTAAGACATTTTTAATACTTTATTTAGCTTCTGTCTTTACATGGGGCTGATAAAGTTAAATAAGTGTGATTTTCTTACAAAAGCACATGCACATTTCATATATTATGAGAAAGCATAATTAATAGCAAATTAGGATAATGAAAGTAATGTACACCAGATGCAGAGAAGACCTCATGGAAAATTAGTATGAATTAGATAACATGTGATTTGGTCAAAGCAAGCTTGTTGAGAAGAATTAAAACAGTGGACATGTGGAGGGACATTCAGTGGCTGTCTAGTTCCTATGCCCGGGGAATAATTTAATCAAGTTCGCTATTGTAATACTCAGGGCTTCAAGCTGTTCAATTTTCACAAGTCGATAACTTGGGATTTGGGTTTTGATTTGCAGCATTCCGATATGGTCAAGGTTTCCTGTTGAGATGATCATTTACCAAGTAATTTAATAAAGAACATCTGGAGACAAAGAATAAAAAAGTAATCAGGTATCCCAACACTGAGTTCAGGCTCCAGCTCTTTCAGGTGCCATTGATAACTATAAATCTAATAATTGCTACAGTGCCATTTTCTATTTAATGTTCTTTGAGTGACAATAATCCCACTTTCTTATGCCTCCAAATGTTTCTCAGCATTTATTAAACTAAATTTCAGTATTTGGTTGGCTGAATTATATAGCTACATTTGGAGTAATATGTATGTAACATTGTAACATCTAGGTATTTAACATACCTTATGCCATCTAACCATCCCAGCAGTATGTAAATATCACCACCGTCATTGCCATTGTCATTTTCAGATATTATAACAAATCATAAACAAAGTAAATAAATAACCTGGCCAAAGTTATACAGGTGGTAATAGACCTGTTACAGGGTCTCTAGGTTCTTGTCTTCTTGAAGTAAATGATTCAGTTGAGAGCAGAGATACTTTAAGTAGAAGTTTATTTAACAAAGTAAAGCAAAATTTTTGCTCCAAGAGAGACTGGAGAAAGCTTCCCCAAAGGAGGGCTAACATCCCAGTGGGTTCTGCACTGTGAATTTTTAAGAAGCTTTTATGACTATCTAAGGGATGGGTGGCATACTCAAGGGTAAAGTGAGTGACTCTTCCCATCACAAATCATGGTGGGCCAGATACTCTTTAGAATATTTTTTCCCCATGATCCTCTAAAAGACCATATTAGAGATCCAAACCATGACATAAATGACATCATAATGAAGCCGAGGTCTTTTCAAGATAAAGAATCTTCGTTACTGCACACGTGTAGGAAAATGCCCTAGATCCCCAATTCTCATACAGTGGTAATAACTTATGTCTGTCATCAAAGACATTTAACCAGGAGACGTTCTAATGTCAGGAGACATAGCTACCCCAAATCAGGTATCACATCTTATGTCTAAGTTCTGTTTATACAGCTTGAGGATCTCATGATCGTCTGTCAGTTAAGACTTTTTTTTTTTAATTGAAGCTTTATCATGAAGGCTGCGGCCAAGGTTTTGGATACCTTTTCTGGTTATACAAACAGGAGTTCTATCTCTCAACTTTTACCTAACAGACCCAAGATTTGAACACTAATTTTCTACCTTTAGGCCAGATATTTTTTAAGCATAGTATATGAGTATCCATAATGTGAATAAAAGATGAAACAATTGTATCCTTTCTATTTATAATTGTGAAAAGGACATTGACTAAGTGCAATCTTTTATGTAGTATGTACCACCTTTATAAACTTATTTAATTGATTTCTATCATGTGAATAATACCGCAGTAATCTTAAAAAATAGGTTTTATCCTACCTATTAAGTACTATTGATTGCTAGCTCATTAAAATCAAGTCTTTTAATTTGCTTCTAGGAAGTGATCTTTAAGCCATGTTCCAATAGTGAAATAACCATAGATAAATAAAACCTGGACCACTGATGTTACTCAGCAGGAGCATTGTGAGTCTGCTTTCAGGAACTCAAATACAAGATTTTAGTATAGGTTAATGTGGGGAGACAAGGAATTCATGATAGAATGTGTAAAAAGCAGATGAAGTCCTGAGTGAATATATGTTGTTGACATGGGCACTCCCAGGCCAAGGACCCAATGCCTCAGACCCATGGTAATGGCAAAGCCTTCTTCATGTGGGTCATCCTTGGAACTTGCAAAACCTTTCTCTGATCAAGGTGTGGATGTTGACAGTGTGTTCAAGTATGAGTATTTATGAACAATTGACTGGTGTGTGCAAAAACTAGCAACAGCAACTTCTTTACAGATGTTCACAGCCTGAAACTTCTGGCTTATAGGAAACTCTTACTGAGACTAGCTAACCTTTGTGCTGTACATCATAAATGCATCGAGGTGCCCAGTTATTGTATAGTTGGCACCACTCCATCAGAGTGCACAGCCCACCTGACCCCAGTTTTTCAGTATGTGTGTCTGTGTGTTTGTGCTTTCTTCATAACTCCCTGTACCCAATATGTCTACCTTGGAGCCACTTGAAGATGTAGCAGGGTGAAAAAAAATCTATCTGTCTTTAGTGAAAATAATTGAGTGTCTTGAATCGCCTAGAAAGAATTTGCTGAATGAATTCATTAAAATGGAACTTGTTAATTGAAAAGGACATAAGAAGTTTGAATCAATCTGAGATTGATGTTTAAATGGTTCATATGACAGACACCAAAGTCTATGCTTGGTTCTTCAAATTATTTTCTAGATATAGTAACAATTCTATGCTGAGAAAAATGAAGACTATATGGATTTTCTACATGGTCCTGGTGTTTGTGGACTGTATTTGTTGATCAAAACAAGCTCTCTCAAATTCTAAGATCAATTTTAATTTTATCTTTTGTTGTGCTTAACATGATTGTATATGTTGGCCTTTTACACGTCTTATTTCATGCAATGCTCAGTTGACTTATGTTATAAATGGTCATGTATTGCTTTGTTAGTAAAATCACATTAGCCTCTAGGGCAAGGACAAAGAGACATCTACCTGTTCACGTGCTTCAGATCTTCCATTTTTGTCTAGTGAGTCTTGAGCAATTGACACAATGCTTTGTATCTTACCTCACTCCCATGCATGTGTTTTCAATTCCAAAATAGCTTTTGGCTCTATTGTGGTGCTGATTTCATTGAATCCTGAATGCTTTCAGGTTATTACCAAATAATTAGATTATTTCAACTTGTACCTATGTCAGGTAATAATTCTGATAATAAGATGACATAATTTTAATGAAGATATTAGTAAATTAGAAATATTAGTAAATATCCATGGCTGATATGTAAAATTAAATTAAATTATAAAAGAAAAAAGAAAAACAGAAAAACCAAAGGAAAAAGGAAAAGAAAAAAGAAAAAAGAATAGACACAAGAAGTGCTATGTAGAAATCAGGAAGACACTACATATAAAAGAACTCTTTACAAAGCAGAATAAATTTCTTAGAAATCAGGAAGACACTACATATAAAAAAACTCTTTACAAAGCAGAATACATTTATTAATGGTTACCACTGCTGTGTGATTGATAAATAAATCTATGAACTCTTTTTTGTGAATCATAATAGCACAGCAAACAATAAAACTATCACAATAAAATTCAATAAACTTAGAAGTACAAAGCTAACATTTTTTTCTATATTACCAGTCATGATGTTAGATAATATAAGGGGAAAAGGTCGTTATGATAAATGGCAAGAAAGAAAATTTCATAATAAACATGAAGTTGAATGAATAAAACCAAATACAAAGTCTTCTAAGAGATTTAAAGAAATCTTATTGAGAGACATTATTTCTCTATAAGCTGTGGTGATATTTTGTTGCATACTAATAAAATATGCCTGAAGATCAGAGAGACAAAGGAACAAACCACTGCCACATCTCACATTGCCAACTCCTCAGATCCTGTTTGAAAGCCTCTGAGTCCTCAGCTGAAAAGTTTTCCTCAGCCAAAAAGGTCTTCTGATGAAAAGGCTTCCAGCCAACAAGTCTCTAGTTCCTGTCTCCTCATGCCATATACACCTTTCTCCACCCAGCCAAATCACTTCCTTCCTAATGCTGGGATTAAAGGCGTATGTGCTTGGACTTAAAGGTGTGTGCCACCACTTCCTGGCTCTGTTCCTCTCCTAGATTGATCAATATCATGTAGTCCAGGGTGGCTTTGCACTCACAGGGACCCAGTGCTTTGAGTGCTAGGCTCAAAGGTGTGTGCCACCACTACCTGGCTTCTATATTTAATCTAGTGGCTTGTTCTGTCCTCTGATCTTCAGGCAAATTTTATTAGGGTACACAATATATCACCACAACAAGCATATAGGATAACATTAAATGGAATAAAAGTGTTGAGGAGAACTTTGAAATTATTTACCGAGTGTGTAAATGAAAAATGTTTATATTACAATACCAAGCTACAAGAATTGTAGAGAGTAGCATGGAAGGGGAAGTGCTGAAATGCAGACTTTTGCAAATATTATCAGATAGTAATAGTTTCCCATTCTGTTCTCTTTGTGTTGTCTCAAGCAACAGAAGTATTTCTGTCGTGCAAAAAGAACACACAGTCCAAGTTTTTTGAAGCAATTCTGCTAAAACATGGGTTTTGCATTTGTGTCCTTGTGTTTCATCTGGCCTTTTAGAAGGAAGAAGTTTTCTGTGTCTTCTTTATTAATGTTTGCTTTTTTTTATTTGTACATATGATTTTCAATTCTCTTAGAAAGATGTGCGAGACATCCTCACTCCTGTTCAGGTTGAGGCCACTTATCAACTTGGGCATCATGTGCTCACCAAACGAAACACAGAAGAGTTCCCGCCACTTCAGCCAATCCTCCAGCAGAAGAAAGAAAAAGACGTGATCAGAAAAACGGTATGAGGCTTTCCTGGGATTTAAAACATCATGGAACATAATTGAAGAATTTTTTAAATAGGACAAAATTAATTGAAATGTGCCTGAATTTTTCAGAAACTTTTGTGGATTGTTAATTGTGAATGAAAATAGATTTAAAATATGTCTCTCTCGGTCTCTCTGTCTCTGTCTTTGTCTCTATCTGTCTCTCTCTGTGTCTCTGTCTCTGACTCTGTCTCCGTGTCTCTGTCTCTCTCTTTCTTTCTGTCTCTGTCTGTCTGTCTGTCTGTCTTTCTGTGTGTGTGTGTGTGTGTGTGTGTGTGTGTGTGTGTGTGTGTGTGTGTGTGCTTAATAGTCCCTTTGGGAAATTCAACTGAATATGTTTGAACTTGCATTTAGCCACAAGAGTACATTCCCATGTATAAATATTTATGTAAAACATGTAAGTTTTTCTCTCCTTGAAGAAATGAATTGCTCAAGAGAAGCCATGCTGGACATTGCTTGTACTGTGCGTTAGTTATCCAATGTCATTTCATGCACTCACTGATCTTCCTTCCTCATTTATCTCTCACTTTCTTTGATTATGACTCTCTCCCTGCCCACAGATCCACTTTAGATTGCTCAACTCAACTGCTGAAGTTTTGTCACTTATAAACACATTTATTACGTTACACAATTTCTCTTTTAAAAAATGCATTACACTTTTTCAGCCACATCCCAATAACAGCTGCATTTTAAGACAAACCCTGCATTCTAGCCAGCAAACTGATGTTTTTTTCTGAAGTGTTCTCAAGTACTTCAGTTTCCCTGACAATACATTTATTCCTGCAAGTCCCAGTGTCAAAACCTTAACTGTCTGACAGCACAGACACAGTTAACAGGCTGCATTAGAACACAGTCAAAAGCACTCATTAAAGCATGCACTGATGGCAGGTAGAAAACCACTACTGTCTAATTTAGAATACTCGATCACAGGAACACAACAATCTAAGAGCAAATTTTCAGAGTCTTACATGAAAATAGTTATGTGAGTCAGTTGGAATTTTTAAAAATTCTTCTATTGAACTTCACTTTTCGATACCAACTATTTTCCAATATCTTCAATAATTTAAATATCAATACTGTTAAACACATAGGAGAAAATGTTAGCAATTTGTCAGCTGCATTTTATTCTTAGAACCACATGCTCTCCAATTAGGAACCACAGAATGAAAATCATGCTGACTTAATCACTTGGGGGAACATTTCCGCTTGCACTTCTCCAGGTGTGGGTGTCTGTGCTGTCATGTCATGGGACTGTTCACTTCCCAGTGCGTGTGCATCGTTCCTTCTTTGACTTTCGAGATTGCCCCTTTTATTTGCATCTTCCCCCCTCTTCTCCTATTTCCATCATCTTCAATTATTTCATTTCTTTGCTTTTACATAGTGTATACCTCAGGTGTTCCTGAGGAGTAGATGCATACCCTGGAGTGTTGTTGCTCATGGATCCTTTTAAATAAATCGAAAAAAAAAACTTCATGACAGGCTACAATTTAATTTTGTTCAATGCTTCCATAAAGTTATGCCTCTCAGTTTCTATATATAGCTGTACTCTTTGATATAATTCATTGTCCATCCCTGAGCTAAAATAAGGTAGACGCATTTCTGTGTAATAAATTTGATCAGAATGTAGTAGGAGAAAGTGAGGGAAGTAGATTAAGTGTACTTTTGCAGCTGATATTCCAAATATCTGCATAGTGTCTTTAATGCAATATTTGACTTAACAAATTTAGGTCTGGAATCTACTATGGGAACTGAGATTTTTTAGCCCTGAAACTATGTATTTGAATCTCCTGACTAGTAGTTCTCAGATTGGACTTTGGGGGAGGCATAAGTTATAATTTGATGTGTGACTTTTATTTTTGTCAAGCACAGGTGCCTTATTCTTTAAATACATAGAAATTAAAATACAGGTTATAATGTTTTATTTCCAGATAAACTTTGCAAGATTTTGTGCCCATGAAAATTGTTCTGCTGATCTGCAAGTTTCTGCAAGAATTGGATTTTTGAAGTAAGTATAGTTTACTCTGTTTTTCATCAAAAGTACATAAAGGGTAAATGCATATGGGTTCCAGTGAGAGAGGAACTAACCCATGGGTGTTGGCATCATAAAAAAATCTACAAACTGACAACATTTTGTTGTGAAGTACTAAATGATCCCTATGTCATTCATAACAATATATATATGCATTAACATTTTTTTAAAGAATAAAAGCATGAGTAGCCCTAAAGTTTTATAAAGTGTGCTTTAATTTTTTCTTGTAAATTAGAAGATATTTCAGGATTTAATTTCACCTTTGGATATCATTATCATAGTCATAATTATGTTTCAACATTTGTTAAGTGCCTAGTAATAAGAGTTTTACTGGAAAAAATGAACTTTATTATATAATGGTTAGTATATTTTATGGCTAGAAAAAATGTGTTATACAACCCAAACTGATATGCAGAATAATGTATTTTGACAAATTTGAAAAAATAAACCAATTTGTTCTAAATTCATAGGATGATAAACAGAGTAATAAGAGGATACAATGTGCTTAGACTAGCATCTGGCATTTTGCAAGAACTGGATAAAAAGGGATGTCTAGTGTTACTTTATAATGGAGAATAAACCATTGTAATTTTGTATCATGTAGAGATTTCCTATATTCAAATTGTTTTGCACATCTGTGGACCACGGGAAATGAAAGAAGGATAAGGATGTGGCAGGGACAGGGCAGGGGGATGAGAACTGGTTCAGAAAGTAGGACACAAAAGAAGCCAGAGCTACTTGTAACAAGTTCAATTTGGTGGGTGTACTATTGCATTTTATGTCAACTTAACATAAGGAAGAGTCATTTGGGAAAAGTGAATACCAGCTGAGAAAATGCCTCCACCAGACCGGTCTAGAGTCAAGCCTGTGGTGCATTTTCTTGGTGATCTGATTGATGTGGCAGGGCTTAGCTCACTATGGACAGTGTCGTTTCTGGGCTGGTGGCCTTGGGTGCTAGAAGAACACAGGCTGAAGAAGGCATTTCTCCATAGCCTCTGCACCAGTTCCTGCTTCCAGGTTCTTGTCTTACATTCCCTGGATGATGAACTACAAGTTGTAAGACAAAATTAATTTTGGTCATGGTGTTTTATCTCAGCAATAGGAAACGTAACTAAGAAAATGGGGCTTTGATACATAGCTCCCTAGTTGAAAATCACTCTCAACATTACATTTAAAATTCCCTCTACACATTAGAGACTCATGAGTTTGCATAGGGAGAAGAAATGTAAATTTTACAGAATAAACAACTGCATATCAAATGTTGGGAGTCCTTTTATTTAAAGAGCTTAAAAGCAATAGGAATACTTTTAGAAACTATAAAAAGATCTCCAGAAAACCAAGCCCTGATAACCAGTGGGAGATATAAAAAGGTAGCATTAATATTAACATTTCATATCAAGATTAGATAACATAATAATGAGAAGGGTCATGGAGTTTGCATCAAAAATGCGGAAGGAAAGTGTTAGCAGCAAATTTTAAGATGAAAATCTCAATGCAGTAGTACTCAAATGTCAGGAATGGTGATTAAGGCAAGAAAGGAATACTGGACACAAAAGATAAGGTTTTTTTTTTTTTACATATTTCTTTCTCCTTCCTTTCTCTTTTATTCTCTCTCTCTCTCTCTCTCTCTCTCTCTCTCTCTCTCTCTCTCTCTCTTTCTTTTTTTTTGAGACAGGGTCTCACTATGTAGCCCTGGCTGTCTTGGAGTTCACTCTGTAGACCTGGCTGGCCTTGAACTCACAGGGATCCATCTGTTTCTGCCTCCCAAGTGCTGGGATTAAAAGTGTGTTTCTGGCTTTTTATATATTTCTTGAGTGTGACTTATTTAATCATGGAAAAGCATAGCACATGCAGGTCAGAGGCTGAGAAAGGGTAAATAAGAGAGGGTAACCTTTGGCTTAAATTCCAAAGGATGCTTTTCAGTTCCTTCTTGGACTTGCCCTGAAGCGTCTGGCAGCCCTCCACTTCAGCTGCTGAAGGTCCTTTGCTTTCATCTCCTTTATGAGGTCCTGTTGTGTTTTCTCGTCTAGCCTCTCTTCAGTTGTGTTCAGATCATCTCTGATTCCCATTCACAACCAACCCATTTACACATGACCATGTTTTTCCTGAGTAACCTTACTTACAACTATGACCCCTCCTGGCTTTCCCACACTGCCTATGCCTACATCAGCATCCCATCCCATGGCCTGTTGTATGACAAGAATTATCAGTGTCCCATAGATTGATTCTAATTAGTCATCAATCTGGACTGGTGTAACCATTACTTAACTGCCTGAGTGAGAAACCTAGATTTCACCCTTTTTTCTATTTACTTTTTTTACCCTTGAGATCCTGTAGGCAAACACTTCTGTCCCGCCAGCTGCTCCCCAAATAACCACACAGAGACTTAATATTAAATATAAATGCTCAGCTGACAGCTTAGGCTCATTTTTAGCTAGCTCTTGTAACTTAAATTAACACATTTCTATTAATCCATGTGCTGTCCCAAGGCTCATTTACCTTATGAACATACTTCCCATCCTACTCTCTCTGTCTCTGGCCAACGACTCCTACAACTCTGCCCCTTTTCTTTCCAGCATCCTCCTAGTCTGACTCTCCCACCCAATCTCTTCCTGCCCAGTTATAGGCCAGTCAGTTCTTTATTAACTAATGAGTGTAATACATATTTACAGTGTACAAGAGTGTTCCATAGTAAGACCCTATAAATTATTAAAATTTGAAGTACTGCCACTTAATAGTATTGTCTACCTTCTCTCTCTCTCTTATCTATCTTCATTATTTTACAAACCAGGTACCCAGTAGCCTCCCTAGATCATCTAGTCTTCTGGCTTCTCAGGCACTGTCATTAGTATTCTAATCATTATGTGACCAGCATGACCAATCTAACATCTACAGTGGAGGTATAAGGAGCCCTTAGTTGATTGGTAAATGATAATGATTCAGTATCTCATTTTAGGCTTAGAATTTAAACTCCCCAGTCCTGTTTCTCACCACTACCCTAGGTCTCTTCATCATCAGTGGAAGAATGCTTACAGTTGTTTGGTCATGACATGTATTCTCATACTGGCCATTTTCTCACTTTTCCTATTCATCCACCTGATTAACCTGCATTTACCTTTTAAATCTCAGTATTTTCAAGAGATAGCAGTCTCTGTCTCCAGCTCCTTACCCTTAGACCCTTCTGTACATCTAGGTCTATGACATAGTGTACATTGCATTGAGAGTCTTTCTCCACACTGGCCTGGAACCTGCTGTAAGGCAAGTCCTGTCCTCACGTTTGTATTCTCAGAGCCTAACAGAGTGCCTGGAGAACAGGAGGTGACTAATAGAGGTTTCCTGAGAACGGAACAGGAGTTCCAAGACTTATAAGTCAAGGATTTAGCCTTGAAAATGAGTTAAGAGTCACTTTAGCTTGGGCTAAGAAGCTGGGAAAGATGATTGATTGCTTCCTTGCAATTGTGGAAGGAAGAAACGTGTAAAAAAGTTATGGGTTGTTACAATGGAAATTCAAGTTCATAGATGGTGACTGAAGACTTAGGGGATAGTTTGGGAAATGAAAGATCCCATGTGACTGTCAAATGTAGAACAAGGGATCAAGTAGGAAAGAGCAAAAAGCTTGATGCATAGTGTTGATTACCTTGCTGGGGAAGACCATGAATTTTTCTCAGTCAGACAATGCCAGTGTAGTCATGAGCATCTACAGTGGCGGGGTAAGGAGCCCTTAACTTGATTGGTAAATGAACCTGGTGCTTATAAATGATTCAGTTGGCTCACTTTGGTAACTGAAAGAAAACAGTGACTAGTAACTGCTTTGTGCACAAGAGCATAGAGTGACTTTGTGAGTCTATTAGTTGAACAACTTATAATTTTCCGTTCATATATTTGTTTTCTAAAATGTGCATGGTTTTAAGTATATCAGGAGACTTTGATTCAAGTTGTACAGGTGTGTTGGTAGAGCAGGAGATTTTCTTAAGCATAGATGAACAGTGTTTCCATCTGCTGGTGTTAGGCACTCTGTGTCTTCCTGGTTACCTTTCACTGCGAATCTGCTGGCTCCTGAGAAAATGAGATTTCAAAGCTTAAGTGCAAATGTCACTAAGAATGCTTCAACTTATTCAAATAACATGGAATTATTAATTCAGGTGTTCTTTTCTTGCAAAAAATGTCTACTTAACATTTTTAATTAGAAATATTTTTTAAATTAAAAATCAAGCCAGTGATTTTAAACAGTAGTTGGCCAAATGGAAGGTGGTGTTCATTAGGATGTGGTCTTGAGTCCAGGACAATACTCACAATGCCTATTGGAAATGCATATCCTACACCCCAGAAAGTTCTCATTGATATATATGGGACCCAAGCAAGAAACCTTCACTATGAACAGAGCTGTAAGTTCACTTCTTTAAGTTGATTGAGAATTCATACATGCATATGATGTGTTTTGATCAAGTCCACCCTTTTTTTCCTCCAATTCTTTCTCTACCCCTACCAATATTCCTTCCAAATTTCATGTGTTCTCTTCTTTATGTTTTTTTTTTAACCCATGTAGTCTACTTTGTACAGTGTATGCTTGGGTATAATTCCATATACTGGGCCTGAGTATCTCCTCAGGGGCCACATTACTGAATAAAGCTGCTTATCTCTCTCCTACTGGTCTTTTTTTTTTTTTTTGTCAATAGATCCTCAGCTAGGGGTAGGACTTTGTGTTCCCACTTTCCCCACCCATGTTGGGATTTTGTCTGGCTTGCTCTTGTGCATATGTGCAATTGCCCTGTTGTATCCAGAAAACACTGTTTATCTGTAGTATCTCTGGTTCTTAAAGTCTTTCTGTGCTCCCTCTTCCGAAATGATTTCTGAGTCTTGGGAGATGATAATGTGATATACATGATTTAGGACTGAGCAGTCTGCCATATCTTATTCACTATAGATTGTGAGTTTCTGTGCTGGTCACCATCTACTACAAAACAAGCTTCTCTGATGAAGGTTGAGAGATGTTATGATCTATGGACATAAGGATTGTGTCTTTTGAGAATTTGTTAAATACTATATCCATTTAGTAAAACATTAGTAATAGGTTCTTCCCTCGGTCCTATGACATACCTGGGCCTGGGGTTCTCGGTCCCAGCTTAAGTTCCATCTCAGGAAGTGGGCCTTAAATCCAATCAGAAAATAGTTGGTTACTCCCATAACACCTGTGCTACTATTGCATCTGTGGGCGTGTCTTGCCAGGGTGGTCATTACTGTACCATGCAGGGCTCACAGATGGGTGAGACTGATGATTACTTTTCTCCTGAATAGTACTCATAGCACCTTCTGTCATTGCAGAAACATAGGTATGAGGCTTCCAGTACCAGCTTGGTTTCTCAATGTTCTATGCTTCTTTAGCAATAGAGCCTCACCATAAAGTTCTAGATGGTGACCAAAAGTAATGGTAATACCCTGTAATGTTTTAGGGTCTAGAGGACCCCACTGATGAACAACACCAGAAACAATAGCCTTCTTGTATCATTGAGCCTTTATTTGCTAGCCTATGATATGTCTGCGAGAGGAATTACCTCCTCATTATTAGATAACTCTTTCCACATGTATGTATATGTATACATTTTAGGAAACTTCTACTATAGTAGGTTTCCATTTAGCTTTTTTTAAAAAGGTTTTTAGTGTTATCCCTCCTTTACCCTGTCCTCTCATTCCTACCTCATTTAACCCTTATTGCTCCATTATTTTCTACAAGTCTTTATCACACTGAAAACAGGGAAGCAATGTAGCAATGAAAACTTTCACATGGGAGGTCATGTTGATCAGGTTCAACTCTTACATCCACCATTTTAACAGCAGGGTAGCCTCTTAAGAGAAGCTTTTTAACCTCCTCTCTCTTTGCTATAAAATAGTAGAAATTGTTCCTTCTTTATAAGATATGTTAATTTTTAAAATGCACTTAATCCAAGTGATTAGTTCAAGGCCTGGTCCACTTGAGAGTACAACAAAAGGTGTTGCTGTTTTTGGAACGGTGTGAAGTCCACTGTAAAGCAGTGGGCACCAATCCTTTTGAATCAATTTGGAAAGTTACACACTATTTCTATCAGGTTAATGATAACTCATTTGAGGGATGTGCAAATGAGAACTCTTCTAATTAAGTTTTCAGAGCCACATAGACAGCTTTTGACTGTGTTTTGAATAAGTTACTCTGTGTCAGACAAAAATACAGCATCTCTCCATGTAGGTGTCTTCTTTCCTTTCTCAATAACAGTCTGCAAATTGGGGCCATATGTTGTGTGCCTTCTTCTGGCTCTAACTTTGCTGGCACTAATGGTATTATGTGTCCCAGATCTAGACGCCTGTTTATGTAAATGCTTTTACTCACTAAAGAGCATGAGTTTCTGATGCCGGCAATAATAAACTGCTCAGGATATGATAAGCAGTGCTGATTCACATTCCCTCATGGTTCCATTAGGCTAAGGCCTCCACCTATGTTCCAAATTCCTGGGACAATAAACCAGCCAGAGGGGTTATCATGGCAAAAATAACAGTGAACAAACATGATGTTAGTTATCACAATCACAATAATTGGTATTAGCCATCAAGGAGTTTACAGTCAGATCTTTCATATAGATCAGGATGTAAATGACCTGTTTGTTTTGATAATAGTTAGGAGTACTTTGAACTTCCTGTAATAGGATATTGACTAATCCTGACTCACAGAAGTCTGTGTGGCATAATGTCTGCAAGGAGATGGCAGTTGCAGGTCTTGTATGCAGCCAGGAAGCCTGGGCATAGGTGGTTGTTTTGCATCTTCTTTTAGCTTTTTTTATGATTATAATATTTTAACCCTAACATTCCCATCAAGGAAAGGGGTGCAAGAACAAGAGTGTTTTTGTTTGTTTTGCTTTTTTCTTTTGGATGTTTTTCAGAAAAGATAGCTCTTCTTATGCCTACTCTAATTTGACATGTGTGAACTCTCCCAAATCTGTCATGGTGCAGGGAAAATGGAGTTCTTATGATCACATTAGCTATCAGGCTTCATTCCCCAAAGCTGAACTAGAAATTCATGTTCTGTAATATCAAGGGAGTGTGGCCTACTCCCTGAATAATCTGGGCTTCTGTTAGCAGGAAGTGGGGAACTCATTGGTGAGTAGACAGTAAGTGGTAGATGGAACCTGACACCATGTTTTTAACTCCTCAAAGGACCAATCTAATAGAATTGTCCTTTTTTAAAAAAAATAAAATAAGCCTCACTGACCTCACAAAACTTGGGAAGAATGAATTACATGCTTCTATACAAAAGTCTACTCACTCACTACCCAACTTCCAATCCAAACTCTTTTTCAATTCTCCCCTTGAACTTTATTGCTTTTATTCAATAAATAAAGTCCAATAGCTGGTCTATCCCAGTGGGCAAGGTCCCTCAGTGTTTTATTTTCCTTGCAATAATAGTAAAGAGAAAGAAAAGAGGATAAAACTTGACTTTGGACTGGAAGCCACTTCCTGAAGGCTACCCCTTTTTAAAATTTTTATTATTAAGAAATTTTCTATTTATTTTACATACCAACCACAGATCTCCCCTCCTCCCTCTTCCCCCCACCCCAGCCTTATCCCCAACCTATGCCCCATTCCCACTTCCTCCAAGTCAAAGTCTCCCATGGGGAGACAGCAGAGCCTGGTACATTCAGTTGAGGCAGGTTCAAGCCCCTCTCCCCTGCACCAAGGCTTCACAAGGTGTCACACCTTAGGCACTGGACTCCAAAGAGCTGGCTCATGCACCAGGCACAGATCCTGAGCCCCCTGCCTGTGGGCCTCCAAAACAGTTCAAGCTAAACAACTGTCTCACCTATGCAGAGGGCCTAGTCCAGTCCCATGGGGGCTCCCCAGCTATTGGTCCACAGTTCGTGAGTTTCCACTAGTTTGGCCTGGCTGTCTCTGTAGGTTTTCCCATCATGATCTCGATGTCCCTTACTTATAAAATCCCTCCTCTTTCTCATCGATTGGACTCCTGGAGCTCGGCCTGGCATGAAGGCTATTCTTTTGTCAAATAAATCTGCTGTGTGTCTTTAAACATTAAAGTGTGAAATCTGCTGTGTGTCTTTAAACATTAAAGTGTGAGAACCATTCATATTGTGTTTTGCTCTGGCACCTTTTTTTCTTTTCTTCCTCTCTTCCCCTCTTTCTTTTTTGGTCCCTACCGTCCTGATCAAAAATAAGTAAGCTACAGAGACCAGACTGATTTTATCAAGAAAGAACAGATTGATGATACTAAGGTTTTGAGAACATCTTGTAAAATCCAGTCATGTTCACTGGGACAAAATGTAGAGCCTGGTGTTAGAGCTTTCTCGTTTCCTCTTTCATTTATTAAGTTATGATTCCGTGTATGCACAGTACCTGGGTTTGTGTCATTTGTGTGGACTCTAAGCAGCTTTGTAAATTTCAAGCCTGCATTATGCATGTTTTAATGAAGAGTGAACTGTGAGTCCCGAGGAAGCCTGTGGTTCAGTTGTGCCACCCGTCCAGATGTGCAGCTGGCTCAACATCATGTCATGTAGAACACTGGCTGGTGTCTTTCCAACGGCATCTTGTTAAAGAATCAAAATCTACAGTGAGGTGAACATTTAAAAAGAGTAGATTTAGGACTGTGGTTAATTGTGCAAAATAGCTGAAAATGGAAACGAAACCAGGAGTCTTGCTGACAACGTGAGCCGGGTGCTGCTCTGCTCGGCTGCCGTCTCCGAAGCTGCCTGTGCATGCCACGCTTCCACCTTCTGTTGCTTGTCGAAGTGCCAACTTCTCTCCCAAAGGTGTTCAGTGACTAATGCTTTGGTTCCAAGCCAGAATATTTTATAAACATCTATTTCTAAGCAGCTCTTGTACAAGTCTTAATTAAACTTTAATGTCAAGCTGAAGTTTACTTTTAGAGAACCTTGAAAGTCCCTTCGGTCGTAACATGATGATAGAACAGTAGGGAGAAGGCAGCATGGCTCTCTTCTCACCATTTAATATGCACTGCCAAGAAGATGCATGCTGGCAAAGCCCACGGGCTCACAACATGGGCAAACCGCACCACCTCCTAAGTGCTGGGATAACCCATGAGCACTCAGTCAAACACCTCTAGGATAATAAGATAGCCAGGGCCTAGAATGACTACTTTGTTTCTTATTACATGTTCTTTGTGCCTTTTCTCAAATCCAAGGCTCAGAAAGGAGAATTGGTTCACATGGGGGTGTCCCTTATTTTTTTCTCTTCTTTTCTACAGGGTACTACAGGGGTGATTAAAAGCTAGGGGGCTGGATTATTTTCTCTGCTTCTACATGGAGATTCTAAGGGGAAATCCTATAGCCTCTACTAGCTGAAATAAAAGAAGCCTCTGTTGAACTCAGAATGGACCCAAGCATGTTGATGCATGCCTGTAGTCATAGTACTCGGGAGCATGGGATGGGATCATAAGTTCAAGGCCAGCCTGGCCTACCTATAGTATGAATCAATTCTACAAAAAAAAAGTACAATCTAAAACAAAAATAACAGCAAAAATAATGGGCTTTAGTTAAGTCTAGTTATATCACATTTCTTGTTTGATTTGAAATTATTTTCATCAGTCAAATAGGCTCTATACCAGGGGCCAGCCTTATCTTTCTTATAAAGAGAAAGCAATATTTTAAATTTTGAGAGCCAATGCACACAGTTTCAGTTGCTCATCTGTGCTCTTGTAGTGCCAAAGTGAGAATGGCTGGACTCCATAAAACTTTATGAAAATAAAGGAATGACATTTAGCCTTAGGCAGGAGTTTCCAGATACCTGTTCTATTGACCTGCTTGCTTTTTATGTAGCAATCATTTAGTACAGCTTTATTTTTTCTAGGTAAAAATAGTTTCCTATAGTATTTATTGTTACATAAATTTATTTTGTTAGTATAACTTATTTGAGTTCCCCAAACCAAGATTCAGAGATTTGTAAGGAATTAATCTTATATTTTAAAAACAAAGTTCAGATAAACAGAAGTACAGGGAGGGGAGCGGAGGAGGGATGGAAAGAGACCATATGCAGCAAAGCTACATGTATGTATGTGTTCAGCATGAGACTATTGTAGCTTTACATTGAAAACTGCTGAAGCCCCATGATCACTGAGTGAGAAAATAAGAAGAGGAACAACTCCTGGGGTGGAGCATGGACATTTGCAAACACTGATTTAAGTTCATTTTATTGAGCAAATTTTGAGTAAAAGAAACAACACTCAAAAGCACAGTTACAGGGAAGGATTACACACTCTCTAATCCAGTTTATATGAACTATAAAACTGGGCAAAACTAGAGTATTAGATTTTAAAAGTTAGTGGTCTGGGCAGTCACTGGGAGGGAGGCTCCCAGTATGTGTGTGTGTGTGTGTGTGTGTGTGTGTGTGTGTGTGTGTGTGTGTGTATGTGTGTGTGTGTGTGTGTGTGTGTGTATTCCCATGTGGACATTGTCTTTTCTTGGGTTGGGTGCCAGCTTCATACCTGCATTCATTTTTATGTTACACGACACATGTGACACAGTTAATGAGTCACACCTTAGGATGTTTGTTACCTTCTACACAAAGAGCTTGGATATGAGAAAGTAACGAATAAAAGGGGCAGAAGTTTTACGCAGTAAATAAGTGGTCCAGTTTCTTAGAAATATGCTGTTGGGGTTTTAAGTGTTGGAGAAAGGGTTCTAAACTACAACTTTGTTTATCCACTCTGAACTTGAGAAGACTTCATAATTTTGGAAAGTAATTTGTCCTTTCCAGTATTGATTTTGCCTTGATTGCGTTGTGTCGTTAATCTGATTATTTCAGGAGCTACAGCACTACTAACATATTGGATGTGGACTAGAGTGGAGATCACATGACTTCATAGTGTTGGACATTAAGTTTTTTAGTGAGACATTTGAAATGTTTGTATCATTTTAGAATAGACAAGCATACTATCTAGCTACAATTTCACAGAATATATATAAAAGATTCCATAAGCCGTTAAAAGTGAATAAATCCATACCCAATACATTTTTTTTTGGCTTTTTATTTGTCTCTTGACTGTAACTCAGTCCTTTTCATCTGATACTAATTTTTTTAACACAGAAACTAATTTCTAGGCTCATAGAAAACTCAGATAACCATGCTCCAGCTTCTCACTTCCATGAAAGTTTAGACCAGTGCTGAGAGAAACTGAATTGACATTGTAAAATGTGCTTCTCCGTGTTTCCTGGGTGTTATTACTGTTCAAGCTGACCCCCAGGGGCAAGGACTAACTAAGTTGGTGCACAAAGGGGCGGAAAAGCTCAAGGTGGAGGGAACCTGGAGGAAGTCAGAAAGCATCATGTGTTCAGGCTGCAGTCTGTGGGTGGATGCAGCTAATACAAAGGAGTGCCCTGTGCAGTGGAAAGTGAGGCAAAGACCAGTTCTCAGGGGCCCCAGGGTCATACTGAGAAGTGGGGTTGCTTCTCTCTCTCAGAGTCTCTGGCAGCACTTGCCCTGCTGTGAGTGTTGTCAAGTCAGCACTGTTGGCATGATAGCAGAGGAGAGCGCAAATGGGAAATAGAAATAGTGACCAAGAACTGGTCATTCACGAGTTATTTCCATGTATTTCTAATAGGGTTTTTTTTCTTTTTTTTTTTTTTTTTTTGGTTTTTCAAGACAGGGTTTCTCTGTGTAGCTTTGTGCCTTTCGTGGAACTCGCTTTGTAGACCAGGCTGGCCTCAAACTCACAGAGATCCGCCTGCCTCTGCCTCCCGAGTGCTGGGATTAAAGGCGTGTGCCACCACCGCCTGGCCCCAGGTATTTCTAATAGTTGTTTACGGTTATTGGGAAATATGTCCTTTATCTTTCCTGTGAGGTGCAGAAATAAATTTTAACAACATGCTTTGTGAGAAAGGAGTGTAGTGGCTAACTTATTACGTGGGACCTTCAGTTTTACTGGATGATTCATCCATCTCCAAGTATTACTTTAAATCAGAAGTCTTAAATCTGTTCTTGAGTATCTTTTTATGCCTCTTGGTTAGACTGTCTCCACCCAGTTGGTATGGCATACATCGTTCTCCAGTTTGAATTAATTAATCTAGATTTTTTTTTAATTTTGAAATTACTTGATGGCTATGGGGGAAAGTTTAGAAAATCATAGCATACTGTAACTGAAAGTTCTGAGGATTTTTAATTTATTCTTATTTTTATTTTCTTGCCTGGAAAAGGTAGACATTGTGCTCTGCAGAAATGAGCAGTTGGCTCCAGGGGTTAGAATGTTCTAGTTCTGCAGCTTTGAGCATCTTCATTTGGCTCAAAGTTCTGCATACTTGAAACATTTTAGGGATTTCATGGAGTGCTCTTGACCCGAACCTTCACTGAGCAGTCATTTTATCATTAGTGCAGATTGGACTGCCAAGGCCTAGCCGAGCTAACTGAAACCTTACCTCCAAAAGCTGGGGGCTTTCCTAAGGCCTATCCCCACGTGTCTAGATCTCCAGTGACCTTTGTTTTTCAGTTCACAGGACACTGATTCATTTCTGTGATTAGCTTTGTCAGAGGCAACCAACTAACTACGTCAGAAATGTAGTCTCCTTAGTGGATCTCTGTACCACCCACCTGCAGGCCAGAGCAGTTCTATGCTTTACTCCTGCCCAAATCCCCTTACGTTGTCCCATTCACCCTGTTCCTTAGTTTCCCCTCTTCTGATCTTTGGCTTGGGTAGAAGCTAGTTCAATCAATGTCTTTTCAAAGATTAAATAAAAACTTTGCAAAATAATGGGGAAAATGTAAGTTAAACAAAAGGGCATTAAAAAAAAAGAATATTTTATAATAACTAATTAAAAATCAAACAAATAATAGTATCAAACTTTTCTTTGGGAGCAGCTGGTTGAACATATCTGAAATGAGAGATGAAAATTTTAAATTTGTATGAGATTGTTTGTGGTTGTTTTTCAAAGTTAATAATTTATATTCACGAATATTTTATATATGGAGGAAGAATTTTTTACTTCAATTACTTAATTTCTAGGCCATATGAAAATAAAACCTATCTTGCTGTTGGGAGCATGAAGACCATAATGCTAAATGTGTCCGTGTTCAATGCTGGAGATGATGCTTATGAAACAACCCTGAACATCCAACTCCCCACAGGCCTATATTTCATTAAAATCTTAGAACTGGTAAGTGCTAGAAACCACAATAGTAGAATGTACTCAAGTTTCAAACAAATGTAAGTGCCATATTTACTCCACTGATTTAGTATAAACAACTGAAGTTTTCAGCATAAGGTTTCAACATCACTGAGTCTCCCGGTTATTTTGAGACAATCTTTTTTCCCTAACTCTGAGTCACAAGTTCCTTGGGACCTAAGTGGAAAGATGTTAGCTTTCTTCTTTCCAATGTTAGGAGAGGACTCCTTGGGTGCCTCTACTTCATCCCTGACACATGTTTTTAAGATGCTGACAATGGTCATCTTGAAGCATCCTCCATGCTAATGAACCCAGGGTTCCTGCTCTACATTTTAAGTTAAGGCTCTCAACCTTCATCCAGCACTTTTGAACTATCAGCCTTCCTCAGTCCTGAAATCCTCTTTTCAAGTCAGGTCCCAGAGTACACACATAGATGTATGTTACCACAAAACTCCAATTACTGTCACTTTAGTCCATCAGTGAAGTATTAGTAAAGTTGAGCTGCAAAGAGAAAAGCCTCCGGCACATTTGCCTTGCTATCTCCGCATCCTCTTGCCAGTCAGCCCCAGGGACCTTTCGCCTTTTAAAAAGGAGCTATTTACCCTTTCTCCAGATCACGGAGCAGCTACTTCAAAAGGAGCAGGAGAAATTCTAGGCACTCAGAGCCTATCCTTTGATATATTTCTGTTAGGATTACCATACTACAATTAAATGCTTTAAACAGATTTCATTTATATTAGACAGAGGAAATATGGACCTTGTGGTTTTCTTGTTCCTTAATATTTCAAGAATTTCCTCCTAAATAAAGTGGGAAACAGGAGAGCTCACACTCGGGAGCTGTTTATGGAGAATTACATGGGTATTAGTATATGCATATTGCTTATGTATACACATCTGTATCTTCTATTATAATTCTACATATTATTCCCAAGCTAAGCAGAAAATTGTTTCCTAAGACAACATTTTTAAAAGCCATCCCTAAACATATGTTATGAATGTCTAACTTTCTTTCTCCCCGGATTAATTGTTTTGTTTTTTATTTTTTTCCTTTAGGAAGAGAAACAAATTAACTGTGAGGTGAAAGAGAGCTCTGGCATGGTGAAACTTGCCTGCAGCCTTGGCTACATATATGTGGATCGTCTCTCAAGAGTAAGTGTTTAGTGTTTGTGATTTTCATTTGCTAATAGGAATGTGTTTTTCTACCTTCTCCTACCTTTATGTCACATTAAAAATCTATTTTTGAAATTAGTTGTGAAGCTAAGTGAGACCAAAGTGTCCTGAAGTGTTCGGGCCTTGTGTTTATATTCTTAGCAATGTTCATTGTTTGGGATGGGGGGGGGGGTGAGCAGGGAACCGGTTATGTCAAGACAGGCAAGTAAATATGTCAATCAGAATGTTTGCCGGTTCACTCTTTTCCGACACCCCCACCCCCATCCCAGGTGGCCCTGTCTGCCAGGCATGTTACCTCTGCTATACAAAAAAGGTGTTTTTGGCAACAGTCCTCAACCAAGTTGTTAAAGCGTTCCTAATGGTGTCCGTCTGGGCCTGCCAGTCTTTACATTTAGAGAAGGCTTTGTTTCTGAAAGTGATGCATGGAAATGCTTGCACTTTGAACCCAACAGTTTCTGTGTCTTGCTACCGAGTGAAGGGTGGAGCTTCTGCCACATCTAGAGTAGTCCACTCTCTTTTCCTTGAGAAACAACAAAATCTATTAAGGACAATGAAAATATTTCAATCCATAAAAATGCATTTTAGATTAAAAAATGGGTCTTTTCCTCTGCTTTGCAGGTAGATATTAGCTTTCTCCTGGATGTGAGCTCACTCAGCCGGGCAGATGAGGACCTCAGCATCATTGTACAGGCCTCCTGGTATGGTTCAGTGTGCAAGAAATAACTGTCATAAAGGACATGCCACATTCTAGAGATGGATTTCAGGGATCCATGAAGCTGTGTTCTGATAATTGTCTATAAACAGCAACAGTGGAAATGAAGAGAGCAGTTTCTACCAACCCTGTCCTGAAATGTCTTGTTGCCGTTTCTCTTTCTAGTCCTACTTCCCCCAACGTTACCAAACAGCCCTCTATTAAGTCTGCATGGTATGCAGGTCATGCTCTCTGAGGCTGGGTTCTCACATGGTCTTCTGTTTCTACAGTGAAAATGAAGGAGAAATGGACAAGGTGAAGGATAACAAAGTGACATTAGCGATACCTCTAAGGTATGAAGTTATGCTGACTGTTCACGGGTAAGTACAGACAGATGCCTCTGGATTAGAGAGGACTTTCACACCTACTTTTTTTCTTATATTAGTGAAGGAAGTGTGTTTGAGCATGTGTAAGTGGAAAAGATACTGTGTCTCTGTGATTGCCTCGGAGTGCAGTTGCTTGATTGGTGATTCATTATTTTAATCCACTCTCTAATCGGCTCTGATGCTACATCAAACTCGTGGCCAGCTGCTAGAGATTTTGTACTGGAAGAGCCCCAATAAGCTTTCAGCGGGCCACGGTCATCCTGCAGTTTGCAAACAAGGGGTGCAGAGTTACATAGTATGCAGCTTCCGGCGCGGCACCCAGTGGCCATGGTAGGGGAGACACAAAGGACTGTGTGTGCACTTAGCCAAACTGCCTCTCTCCAGGGCCCACATCTACCTGTGTGGCAAATGACTAAGGCGTGAGAGAACAGGCTGTGAGGTGTCTCCTGTCTATTCTTGAACCCCGAGAGTGCTCCTCGGTCAGAATCGGGGGCCAGCTTTATTGTTTTCTTGTGGTTTTAGTGATTTCTGAGTGGATCCTTCTCTGATTCAAAATGTGTGGCTAGAGAATGAATGAGGGGAATACCAAAACCTGCAATGATTCCACTGGCAGTTTTTCAAGCTATTAGTCTGTGTCTTAAACATTTTGGTTGTTTTTGAGCAAGAGTTTCTCTCTGTGTGGTCTGGACTGGCCTGCAACTTGTATAGTCAGGAGGATATTCTTGCGATTTTTGTGATCATCCTGGCTCTGCATCCTGAATATTAACTCTACACACAAGGACCAGCATGCCCAGTAATCACTACACTACAAACATTTAACTCTTTGAGTATTTCATGCAATGTATGTCTCGATCATCTTCGTCTATCAACTCCTCCCCCTAACTCCACCCAGATCCACTCTACCTTCCTAAACAGAAATTTATATCATAAAAAAAAACAACAACAACAAACTCCAATTTATGATGCCCTTGTATTCTTGAGTGTGGGGCCATTCACTGAAATGTGGTCAACCTACCTGCAGCACATGCATTAAAGAATACTGACTCTCCTTCCCCAGAAAGCCTTAGCTGTCCACAGCTTTTTAGTTAGGGATGAGGACTCATGGGCCACTTCCCTCTTCGTGCTAGGTGCATACATACATTTTAAAAATACTAGAAGATATAAATTAACAGAATAAAATGGGCAAATGTATTTTATTTATTGCTTTAAATATAACGCATCCCTCCATCATTTTAAGCATGCATGAAGAAGGCATCCAGCTGCGTAAAAGGTCGCTTTCTGTAACTGATGGAATTGAGTATCAGTTGTATGAAGGAGGAAGGGAGTGGTCCTTCTCAGAAAAGCAGGCCCTGAGAGTCAGTGGTGAAGCAAATCAAAGTTGATTCGTGTCTCCTAGCATGGAGTATGCACACTCCTTCTCAATTTTTCACAAGATGGGCACTTCCATTTCCACTTTTCACATGTTAGTATTTGGGACAAAGATAACAAGTATTAAACTGCACAAGTATGTGTTGTTGGATTATTTCTAATACCTTTCCTGCCTCCTGGATTCCTAATTTCGAACCACCTATTATTAGCAGCTACATATAAGTGACTTGTGCAGTAGGAACTTCCCCAGAACGGCACCTTCTCAGTGCTTGCTGCTCAGCATCCATTTGTCTAATGGTGGGATTCAAAAGTCAAAAATCTTGCATCCTAGCAAAAGCTTTATCTTATAAGTTGGTGTAGCTGGAGAATTTCTCTGCAGCTCCCGCCAAGCCCTGCCAGTCCCAGAGCCCACTTATAAAATAAACACACAGACGCTTATATTATTTAAACTGTTTGGCCTAATGGCTCAGGCTTCTACCTATCTAGTTCTTATATCTTAAATTAATCCATTTCTATAAATTTATACCTTGCCATGTGGCTTGTGGCTTACCGGCATCTTCACATGTTGCTTGTCACGGCGGAGGCTGGCAGTGTCTCCCTCCACCTTCCTGTTCTCTCAATTCTCCTCTTTGTTAGTCCCGCCTATACTTCCTGCCTGGCCACTGGCCAATCAGTGTTTTATTTATTGACCAATCAGAGCATTTGACATACAGACCATCCCAAAGCAAGTTAGTGCTTGGCTTGTTCCCAGAATTTTGAGGTTCAGCAGCAGCAGCCATCAAGAAATAATAAACAGGTTAGATGGGGCTACCACACCCCCGAGGGAAAGTTAAGGCTTTGGCTCAGGCTTGCCAACTTTGCATGAATCATTTTAGGGCTAAAAAAGTGCAGATGGCTCAAGCCAGCAGGTGTGGGAAAGGCAAGTGTGTATATTGGTTGGAATAGGCATGGCCCTCTGGGGCAGAGTACAAGGCCTTCCTGTTTCATCAATTAGAGCTTGTATCTGACTAAGGAACCAAAAGGATGTTGTGTTGCCTTTTAAACATGCTATACTCCAACTCTAAAGACAGACTGTCCAGACCCTCATCAAAAAGACAGTACATTAAAGCCGACCTTATTTCCGGCAGGTTTGTGAACCCAACTTCATTTGTGTATGGATCAAGTGAAGAAAATGAGCCAGAAACATGCCTGGCAGAGAAGCTGAACTTCACTTTCCACGTAAGCAAACTGGTTTTGTTGATGTTTGTAACATATGGGATGGGAGAAAGGATTGGTCTTGATGCCTTGCTCCAGGGGGATTCCTGTCCCCACAGTGTCCCTCAGGCTTAGTGACTGGATGGCTGCCCTTTCCTCTTAGGATACTGTTGTTTTTCTCATTTTTCTTGTCCCAGATTTTCTAAGATATGTGAACACTTGGAACAGGCAGAGTTTGGGGATCTCTTGACCTTCTGAAGATGCATTCAAGGCAGACAAGTCAAGGGAAAACATGGTTGGGGGTTAGTCGGGAAATCTAGAGTTGGTTGAGGCTCCTTAACCAGCCCAACATTACCACGTACATAATGGAAGCATTTACCTTACCTTTCTCCAGGATCAACGTGGTTGGTCTGTCATCCAGGCAGCCTTCAGGATTAGGACAAGCTTCATCAGTATTGAATAACCTTTCTTTTTCTTTTTAGTTCAAAAAATACTATCATACAGAAGTATTAATATACTAATAAAAACTCATTTTTGAAAATTTAGCTATTAAGCAAAAATTTTGGTTGGTCACAGATGTTAAGAGGGAATGTCTACAAAAGTGTTTGTTTTAGTCAAAAGCACTGTCCAAGCATTGTTTGAGTAGTATAGCACTGTATAGAATGCAGATCTTGGATTACATAATGAAACTGGGCCAATGTTATTAGATATGCTGGTGAGAAAGGAAAAGCAGGCATAGGTTGGAGGGGCTGTTTGAACTGGTTAAACTGGAAAAATGATGACTATGGATATTCTGCCTGCTTTGTTGTGTATCTGCCAGCTATACATCCTCCATTTCAGCTAGTACTTCTGCATTTATAATTATGAAAAGGATCTTTAAATTCTTTTTTCTTTCTTTTTCAGGTTATAAACACTGGCATCAGCATGGCCCCAAATGTTAGTGTGGAAATAATGGTACCCAATTCTTTTCTCCCTCAAACTGATAAGCTGTTCAACGTTTTAGATGTCCAGGTAAAAAGGTGACCCCTTTGAGCTCTGTTAAGTGTGTCTTAAGTACCAACCCTTTATCCTGAGGACGGTTGTGAAGATGGAGATTCCCATTCACCTCAGTCCCCCTCAATACTGTGAGTTCCATATGCATTCACTGAGAGGACCTTGAATAGAATACATTTCTTCACGACTGCAGCCAGAGGCAGCACCCGCATTCTCGTACACAATCAGAAAACCTGCTTCTTCCTTCTTTATTGTCTATGTCACTGTCTTTGGGACATGAGCCTGTGGAGATATAGTCAGTAGAATGTTGCACAAGCGTGAAGCCACTATGCAAGGACAGGAAGGGAAGCCCTCTCTAAGGAAACATTTGAATCAGTTCCCGTGCCAATGTTCTCATGTTCGTGAGATTTCTTTTTACCTTCGAGTCTCAAGCAATAGCAATCACCAGAAAAGCCTACATCAGGGAGCTTGAAATCTTTTTTTTGAAAATTTACTTGAATTCCAGATTTAGGTGTTAGGATGAGTAATTGTAACATATTTTGTTCTGTGAAACCAGATGAGGCTAATGTTCACTTGCAGTTTTTCTTCCCCATTTCAGTAAAGACAGACCATGTTGTTAACCTAGGACCTGTTGTAATTTGGTTGGGGTTTTGTTTGGGGACTTACCAGAGATTTACTCTTTCGCAAATAATTCTGTCAAAAATACTTTCACAGTTTTGGAGGTGCTTACTGTATTTTAGTAAACAATCAATCAAAACTTTTAAAGTCATGTTGTGTGAGCTCTCTCCAAAGACAGGTGATTTTTTTTTTCTGTCTTTAGGCGACTACTGGGCAATGCCATTTTAAACATTATGGAAGAGAGTGTTCATCCGGACAGCAAAAAGGTGTAGCAGAGACCTTGACAGATATACTCAAATTCTTATCAAAGACTGATAAGAGACTCTTGGTAAGTTTCCATCCTTCAGATAGGCATTTCAAACTAAAACATTTAAAAGCAAATTCAATGGGGGCTTGAGCTGCCAGGAAATGGTAAGGGATACAAGCCTAGGTGATATTCTCATGAGTAAGGAACAAGCATGACTCAGTGCTGAGATGGGTCTGGGGTTAAGTGTGTGTTATGGGGTTTCATTACTTAACAAATGCCTCCCACGTGCCACCCAGACATTATACAGAACCCTCCTGACACCAAGTCACCTGGGCAGCCATATTTATAGCATGAGATTTATAAGAGAAACTGGAGAGGTTGTGCAACAAGAAACAGAGCGTGTAACTGGGGGAGACCCTAATTACAAATCTTTCTTTTCATCTTGTCCCAGAAGGTTCAGTTACTAAGAATGATAGAAACACATGTTACACTTTGAATACTTTGTTATAATTTAGGAGACAGAAAAATGCTTGTTTTATTTAAAGCAAGAAGAGTTTTAAATGCTATGAAGGAAAGATGATGTTTATAAAAAGGACAGTTTTCTCACCGCCATTAAGGATATTTAAAAACACTTTATCGCATTCAGTTCTGTGAGTGCATATAGGAAAGCATGTCATGTGCGCCTGTGGAGGTCAGAGGACAACTTGCTGGAGACAGTTCTCATCTACCATCCTGTAGGTTCTGGGGATTTGAACTTAGGTCTTCAGGTTTGGCAGCAAGTACTTTGACCTGCTGCTGAGCCATCTTGCTGGCACAGTAAGGAGATTTTTAATTTAAATAAAGTATGTTTTGAAACTTAAAATTCATACTTAAAAACATTTTTTTTTTTTTGAGAAAATACAGGCGTGCTGCAGTGCGTGCATGGTGTTCAGAAAGCAACTTCAGTGGTCGGCCCTTCCCTTCTACCTTGCTTGAGGCTAGCTACCCCTTAAAACTTCTCTCCTCTCCACCTCCTGTCTTGTGGTAGAAGCAGTAGAATTATAGGCACAGGCAATCTTCCCCCAGTTTTTCACAGGATTGGGGCATTCAAACTCTTATTTATCCTCATGCTTACATGGCAGGCTTTCTATCCACTGGAGCCGTCTTCTCCAGCTGTTAATTTTTTAAATGTAGAAAATTTAATGCAGTGTTTTTACATTCTCTTCAAGTATTGCATGAAAGCCGATCTACACTGTTTAGATTTCTTATGCAATTTTGGGAAAATGGAAAGTGGGAAAGAAGCCAGCGTTCACATCCAGCTGGAAGGTCGGCCATCCCTCTTGGAAATGGTGAGTCTAAAATCAGATGGATAACTTTGTGACGTAGATCTATTAAACTGGGTCTTACATAGACAGGATAGTATGGAAACATTCAACAAATACAGAGAGGAGAATATAATTTGAGAAGAAAGCCCAAATCTCATTTTCATTACATCAACTGACAGAGATGAACTGTGAAGTCATTAGGTTTGGTTTAGAAAGCATGCTACTCTCTAGGAACCTTAAGTAAACAGAGGAACTTGACTCCCTTTCAGTCATATAGCCTTAAATCATCCTTTAAAATGTAACATTGGAAAACTAAAACCGGGAAGTAAAATTAAAATTTGATTTCAAAGAAGAGCCAACTAAAATGTCAAAATCTATCAACTGAACCTGTGTGTGGTGGCTCATGCTTGCAATTCCAGCACTCCAGAGGTGGAGGAAAACCACTTCCAACAAATTGTTATCTCCCTCCATATGTGCATAAAAGCAAAGAAATGGTATTATTTATTTTTAAAATTATATCTAAATACTGTATTCTTACTCACCCCTTATAAATGTACAAATGAATGTATTTTTAAATATTCATGGAATCTGTAAAGCCCTTTCACAGATCTCCAAGCTTTATGGATTCTGTTACAAACTCCCTACTTGAAATACTAAAGCTCAGAATTCACCCACAGATGATCATACACTTGGATTTTATTATCATTAGCTCAAGATGTTATCACCGAGACACTAAGTAGGATGCGTGTATTTCGTTCAGAAACAAGTAAAGCAAACCTGAGGGAATGTTTACCAGGTCAAGAACACTTGTTTGTGGATAAAATTTAATATTACTGAGAAAAATTATATTGCTCATCAATAACTTATTGTATACTATAACCTGGCAAAAATATTTAGATCAAGTGATTTGCAACATGGCCACATTGAATAAAAGTGGTTCCATGAAATAGTTGGTCATACCTTTGAGCCCAAAGGAAGTCATTACAGTTCAGTAAGATACAGAAATTCTAGATAGCAAAGGTGGTATTTATATTGACAGTTCTTCATGAAATAAAATACAGATCAAACTCTGTTGATTATTTCTTTTCAAAACAGGATGAGACTTCATCACTCAAGTTTGAAATAAAAGCAACAGCGTTTCCAGAGCCACACCCAAAAGTTATTGAGCTAAATAAGGATGAGAACATTGCCCATGTAAGATTGCCCTCTTAGGTGCTGCATGGAAACTGTATGGAAACAGTGTGAGGGTATTTATAAGTAGTGCCTTTTGGCACTACTCCAATTCAGGAGTCAGTGTGTGACCAGGTCATAGAGGACTTTCCACCCCTTACCTACTTCCCACAACTGATGGGAAGTTCACAGAGAGCAGTTTGGTAGCAGTGAGAATGGGGAGTATGAGGGGAGGTGCTGTAGAGCCCATTCTGCTCACTGTTTCTGCTTCTTTGGACTGAGACTAGGAACAGGACAGGGTGGGGAGCTCCTTGGAGGCTCTCAAGAGAAACGTCAACATTGCTGTGTCTGAGTGTGTGTTTGCTCTACTTGCACAGGTTCTCTTGGAAGGGCTCCATCACCAAAAACCCAAACGGCATTTCACCATCGTGATTATTACCAGCAGCTTGCTGCTTGGATTTATTGTACTTTTACTAATTTCATGTGTTATGTGGAAGGTAATCCTTTAACAATTATTAATTTCCTGTGTTATACGGACAGTCTACTTTTAATAATTACCAATAGTTAAACTACTCAGAATGTCTTTATTGTCCCTAACTGAATGTCTAATACTGATTTAAGATTTATTCTAATTTCAAGAGTCCATTTGGAAAAATGCATACAATGTTGAGTATCAATTTGTGGTGGAGTGTGTATATATCACTGCCAAGTCCAGAGTTAACCCAGCATGCTCCAAGCTGACTACCGTCTTTACACTCTCTTCACAGCTAGTGTAGCCTGGGACATAGTTTTAAAAGTATTCTACACTTATTAGATATTTGATGTGCATATTATTGGTTCAGAACTATACGCTTGTTATCTAATCTGTTTTCAGGCTGGGTTCTTTAAAAGGCAGTACAAATCTATTCTACAAGAAGAAAATAGGAGAGACAGCTGGAGTTATGTCAACAGCAAAAACAACGATGACTGAAGACTTTTAAATTAAGAGAACTGAACAAAGACTCAGGTAGGTTAGAGAAAGATCCTGTTCATAAGACCCAGGATAATTTCTCTTTTTCCACGTACTTGTAATCTTGTGACATACTATGTCTTAATGCAGGGAATAAATATCTCCAAGAAAGAAAATACAGAAAGGTTGCTTTCCAGCAGTCAAATGGAGCAGTAGAGAAAAACACTAAAGCTCTTGACTTACTCAAGAGAAGTGAACTTCTGAAGATAACTTGAAAGAAACTCCAGATTTAGCCAGACGGACTTAAAAGGAATAGTCTTTCAAGGAGATATTGACTACACATGCTCATGTCAGTGAAATAAATGCCACAGAATGGGCACTTGTTGGTTTCAAATACACTCTTGAGACATTTTCAAAGTATGATGATGATCTTTGAAGCCATTTAGAGTCTTTCAAAAAGCTGTTTCCGGATTTTCTGATGGATAAATCATTTTACAACAGTGGATTTGAAGATGGTCATTGGTGGCACGTCCTCACTGGGCTGTGTCCCTATGGCCCTTTTATTCAGCAAATACAAATTTTTAATGCCTGGTGAACAATATCCATGCAGAGCAGGATGGCTTCTGGACAAGTGTGGCTCCTGGACAAATGGCCCGCTGTGGACTTGTTTTTGCATGTACATACACTTTTCTAAAAGAGACAATTATGATTCTACTTTTTACTTTTATTAAGAGTGCCCGGGAATATTTTTTTTTCAAAATTTTATTTGTAAAACCAATCCTTAAGAATTTTATCCTCATAACAGATTATAAATATTGCACTTTAGCCAATACATGTTGATATAATATGAACCATAGATCACTGGTGATTTAAAACTGTGCAAAGAAAGATTAGGGAACCAATATTTCATAAAACATTCACTATTTCAAATTAAGCAAACATGAATATCTACTAGGATGTTGTTTTTTCTGGTTAAATATATATAATATATATATAATATATATAATATATATATATATATTTTAACCAGGACTGTTAAAAAAACATTGTTATACATATGGAGAAACAAGTTCATAGACTGAACTGCAAGTCACCAATGAAGCTTGTATGCAGTAACATAATAAATGTGACATCAAAATTCCCATGAGATAGTACATCTGATGTTACACAAGGTTCTATTTTAAAGGGAAATGTCTTCTACTTGGATTTTACATAATCATTTTTTGTACTATTTATTTCATACATGTGGTTTGATAAATATACATTTTCATCTGAATATTATATGTAAGAAAGCTATGGCCAGATTTTGAACATGTGTTGGATAAAAGGGCAGCCTTCACTATTAAAAAGAAAGATTGCTTTACAGGAAATCTCTGCTGCCAGCTGGCCCTTCCTCAGATTTCCTGATTTCCTGAGAGTTGCCTGTTCACAAGCCCATGGTCTGCGGCTGGAGAATGAGGGTGTGCTGGGGTTTGGAAGGGATTTTCTGAGCGATGAAACTTGAGTACAAGCATCAACTTTGTGTGCACAGACACAAAAATATTTAATTGAATGTTTTTATTTTTAAGGGCTATTTTTTTTGTACAAAAAGTACATATTTATGGTTTTCTCATAAGAATTAAAGTAGTTATTTCATGAGCGTATCTGTGTCAATACATGAAGATCAGTATCAGTCTAGACCTATCTTTTTAAAGGATGGTCTCTGAAGAAATTTACATTTGGATCATTACACTGTAAACTGTGACCACCCAACTTCAGCCTTTCAGGTACAAAGAACACAGCTACCTCCTGGGCCACATTTTTGCCCAGTTAGAAAGATACTTTATGTATATTTTTAAATAAAACTTATTGTAAACTTAGAAATTTACCTGTATAATAAGCTTAAAAATCTTGTTACTTCAAAAGATGACATTTTGGGGTTGGCTTGGGGGACAATAGCCTAAGTGAAAAGATTTTTTTTTTTAATTAAGTAGTTATTCATGGTTATATCACTAGCTCCTTGTGGAGTTTGCAATTTTATAAAATCTATATTTTATCAGGCTATAAAAATTGTAAAAAATTAATAACAAAAATTATCTTCAATAATATTGACATAGCACAGTGTTGTTTATATTAGATCCAACAAATGCCTTCCAAAAATCAGAATTTGATTTTTCATTGATTTCATATTTTTATCTTGATTTTCAAAAACCTAGATACTATTTCTAATTACATTAAGATAGATGTTTTAAACAGACATTTTCATTCAAAAATGCATTTTCTATTTGTGTATATGTTACATACCATATTCCTTCATAGTAAATTTCTACTTTACAGATTTCTTTTATATGCAATTACATGCTACTTTGGAATCATTCATTTCTTCCAGGCTTCCTCCATAAAGCCTGATCAGTCTTGGGTGCAGTCTGTAAATAATAATATAAAACTGATTATCTCATTTACCTGCCATTGTTATTTTTCACACACCTCATGAGTGTGTTACATAAAGCACAGATTAACAACCAACGAGCAGGACTACAAGCCAGCAAGCTGAAGGACCAAAACTCCAACATTTGTGACCATTCCAGAACCTTCTCGATCACCTTTCCAGCCTGGCTAATATCTTTCAATGCCTCTGTGAAGAGCCAGTTGTTTGAGAACATCCCATCTGGGGGTGCTCCATATGCACTTCAAGGCTGCTAAAAGCCAGAAGGCTTACTGGGAGTGAGTGTGTAGGCTCCTACAACTGTTCATACCCATCATTCACTCTTGTCAATATGTACAATGTGGTAAATGCTTTGTAAAGCTTGAAAAAAAAAAAAGCCCCCATACTTTATATGCTGTCTTGAAATAAAAAGCAGGACTTGATTAAAAAGCAGTGTTCAACACAGTATTATGGTATTACAGCCCAGTTTGGGGGAGGGGGCTAGAAACTGTGGCACTATAAATATTATATTTCCAAAAGGCTTAAAACTTCCGTCTAAGACCAACATTGTAAATTGTAAACATATTATCAGTATAGCTTATGCAAAGTAATGATTTGCAATGCCAGCACAAATGCTCATATTTGTATTTATTGAACTGTGTGCGTGTCTTTTTACAGTTTGCTAACTTACTGGTTTTTAATCTTCTATACGGGCATTTAAGAGGAAGAACCTCATATTCTGCTAGTGGCGTTATGTCTGCTATTCTGCACAGCAAGTGTGAAATAGTGGACTTACCTAATGTGGACCTCGGATGCAGCTTCCATTAAGTCACCATCTACATTCCAAGGAAATCTGCTTTCTGGAACAATTGCAAGGTTCCCACCCTCCTCCTGCTGGTTGTATCCATTGCTTTTACCCCTTGGACAGATTTTTACTTCTTCAATGGTGTAAGTCTCCACAAAGGGAAAATTGAACTAAATAGAACAAATGCAGATAATAGTGATGCCTTATTGTGTCTCTTATTACAAATAAGTTTCACCATCATACTGACATTTTTTATTGTTTTGAAACTCTGACAAGATAGCCCAGGTTTTCTGGGGGAAAAAAAATGCCTCTTCCCAGAAGCTTTTCAGGTCCAACCAACTCTACTGTATGACAGACAGTTCATACTTGTGAAGAATTTCCAACAATAACAATGCTATAATTTCCATTTAACGATAGACTTTTCAATTGATCCCACTGACTTCATTGTTACCTTGTTTAGCTAATGTGAAACAAATCTGAGCATTAAGTTTCACACTTGGAATTTAATTCAAAAGAACCTAAATCCAAACTTATAGACAGTACATAAGAAAAAGGGAAAAGGCAATCAAATACGATTTCCCAGATCTTCACCTGCTATTTTAACAAATGGACACAAGGGTCAAAATAGTTGTTATTAACCATTCTAGAACGTCACTGGGTGATGTTCAAGTTGCATTTTTTTCTTCTTTGCCAAAGGAAATTATTGGGGGTTGAGGAAACAATGAATCCTCAATTATATCTGTGTAGAACCTTCTTCCAAGTAGGATGAAGTGCAAAGACAAGAAGGGTTAGGACTTGAATATCTGGGGTAGGGAACAGATACGATTTAGCCCTTCATAGCTGTTCTTGGTAACTCACAGAAATTCATAGCCTATGAAATGGTGGTCATGCAGTCGCTTCTCTAAGGATGAGGCAGGCACTGAAAGCTTTATACCCAGTGCTGGAAATCTAATGTAGTCATGACTCAAATAGCCTCACTGAGATCCAGGCTGGTCAGAGTTGTTTGGAGCTGAGGTGACCATGGACTCCACTGTGTAACTCACTTTATTGTACAGTTTAAGCTATAATATCTCCTGGGCCTTTGTTCTTTGTATGTAAACTAAGGGTTTCGGGGGGAAAGATTAGCCCTTAATTTGTTTTAAACAACTTATACAACTTTGTGCTTCCTTGAGGTGTATATGCAGAAAGGGGAGGGGAGACTATGTTTATTAAGGGATAATTCCCTAGCCATTCTAAAAATCTGAAATGATTACTGATTAGTAACTGTATTCCTAATAAAATTATTTGGCTATCTTAATTTCTTTGAAGAACTCAATTGCAAAAAGGTTCAACATAAATTGTGTCCCCCATCCAAGAATTCATATGCTGAAGTCCTGATCTTGAGTGTCTTTCAGAACACAACTGTTTTTGGAAATATGGTTTCACACAACTACATTAAACATAGATCTAATCCAACATGACTTGTGTCCTTGTGAGTGGTGGAAGTTTAAATTAATTGAAAAATTCAAGGGATTCATGTGTCCCAAGGGACAGCTACATGAAAATACAGTTAGAGAAGAACCATGCTCCAAAGAGACAGTGGCCTCATGAAAAAGTAAACCAGCTCATAGCTTCCTCAAGTTTTAGCACTGAAAGGGTGAGAAAATGGGTTATCAACGCCCATGTAGTACGTATTGAGGAAATGGGATGCTGTCCTTGGTAAACAGGTAAGAGGAGGAGAAATCAAGTGTTTTAGGAAAGCTCAACAAAAATTGCAAAATAAAAGAAAAAGACAAATAAACTGAAGCTATAGAAGTGAAAAGAAGTAAGGTTTGAATTCAGACGAGGGAGAAATATAAAAATGAGAACTAACAGAAGCAGCTGAGGTAATGTTGTGAGGAGATGGGGAGGGGGTTTCAGAGAAACTGCAGTATGGGGAGAGTGCAGAAGGGGGAAAGTCAAGGTCAGCCATGGGTCTGTTGGACTGGGAGGCCTGTAGGGGGGCACACATACAAACTTCCCAGCACAGGGGAAGCCCAGGGGTCCTACAGATCTGACAACCCTTGAAGAGTGTGTGCTTACACAGCAAGCAATTGAAATAATGAGAACAAAGAGAATACCCAGGAGATGGGATCCGTAGAAGGTAGAGTTCTTTTAAAAGTTTTAAAGTCACTTGCCAAAGGTGGCCACAGAGAACAAAAAATGTTGGGAGAAGAGCCAGCAAGAGGGCACAGTTGAAAAAGCCCTGAAGGGTAGTTTTATCCTCCATTTTATTGAGTTGGGAGTCACTATAAAAATAGTGAGGTGATCGTCAATGTATTCTACAACTGTTCACAAATATTGACATTCCGGCCATGAAAATGTGGTTCAGAGAATGAAATGCTAAAACAATTTGCAATTTGTTTCCTTCCCACATACTAGCACTGCTGCGGATTCATCATCACACAGCAGAGAATCCTATTGTAAATAACATATATGTAGTCTTTTTCACATGGTAAAGTTTTTTAAAAAATGCATTACATACTATCATATTTCCATATTTGCCTATAATTTATAGAAATTATTATGTGAATTACATATGATTATAAACACCAGATAAATGTAATTCTTTATTGTAGTGTGAAATTATGAGGCAAATATGGGGGATCTGGAGGGCTGGAGAGATGGCTCAGCTGTTAAGGGTGCTTGCTGCCTTTCCAGAGGACCCAAGTTTGGTTCCCAGTACAAATGTCAGCTCACAACCACCTGACTCTAACGCAAGCCCTCTTGTGGCTTCTAAAGGCAGAAACAGACTCTCTCTCTCTCTCTCTCTCTCTCTCTCTCTCTCTCTCTCTCTCTCTCTCTCTCTCTCTCTCTCTTTCTCTCTCTCCCCTCCCTCCCTTCCTCCCTCGCTCCCTCCCAAGTTGCTAGAGTGTGTGATCAACAGTCAGCCTCTGATGGTTAGCTGGATTTACTGCCCTCCTCCTCCCATTTGTCCTCTCCTAACTACATCCAAGCACCATTTATAACATTAAGAATGTGTCCATCTACAGGGTTTTCCAGCCACACCTGTGTATTTCAAGACTAACAGCTGGGGCATAGTGCGAGCCCAAGAATATAGCTCATCATAGGTACTATTTCTCTTTTAGTCTAACCACTTAAGTGGAAGTATCTCTACATACGTTTTGAATAACATCTATAAAATGGGTAAGCACATATCTGCAAATCTATTACAATCCATGAATATGAAGCAGGTGGTAAACAAATGTCAGTAAAATCTTAGCATCACAAGTTTAGAATCTGCTGCTGTAAAACGAAAAAGATGGAACGCTCAGATTTCACTACTTTTCACTCTGAAGAACAGCTTGTGTGTGTGTAATTGTACCCCTAACTTCCTTCACTTTCCAATGTAATACTAGAATTTTGGTTTTTCTTTGCACAATGGAAAAAAGTATAACCCATATGTCAAAAGGAGGAAATGGCACACACGTTTCAAACTTTAAATGAGGGGCTGGGGGAAAAGGGATTAATGTAGGCAGAAGAAAAAAAAAAGGTTTTTCATGAGGCAAGACCTGATGTTACTCTCTGATGCCTCTTTCTCTCCATGATTTTGAACCTTGCAAAAACATAACAAAAAGAAATGGCTATACCTGATTCTTTATGCTGGAGTATCTCTTCAGGTGCTTTACAAATTCTGGTCGAGTAGTGTTCCGTACAACTATGAGAGCCATGCTTCCATTATTTAATCTGAAATTAAACATTTGTATTCAAGAATTAAGAAGTTTATCATAGACTGTGTCTGAAACCACCCCCATATCATTTTGGCTCACAAACATAGTATTCACCAGGGGATACTGATCAATATCAAAAAATCACCATGTTGAACTGACCTAAAATGTTTAAACTACATTTTGCTGTGCTCTTGTTGAAGTGAGAGAATCTTTCAAACTAGTTTTATTAATCCCTAGGGTTTCTTCTCAGCAAAACCTGACTGCAGGGCTCTTCGAAAATCAAACCTTCACACACCCTAATCAAGGAGTAATATTAAATCTGCCACAATTATTTAATAGTTCTGAACATGAAGCTAAGGATGCATTTTGAAAAGTATATGGTGACATAGTGTACATCCGCAAATGGTCTGAGATAACCTGCAGCTAGATGTTTTTCTAAAATCTAAACTGTTTATTTACGGGCAGAAGGTCTATGTGACACAGAAGACAAGTCAAAGTTCCCTGGGTAGAGGAGGTGGAGGGAACAATAGCTACGGCAAATGTTCAACTACCGCATATGTTCAACTAAACGACAGAGCATTTTAATCTTGCAGGACACTTCCATCCAACAAGAGAGACTAGAAATATAAAGGTGTGGTCTAGTGCCAACCTAGCCATACACAAATTCATTAGCTTTAGAAGACATTTTGCAGAAATACATGCAAATAATTTCATGCTTGATTTCAGTGCAAACACAAAGTTGTCCCAAGTATACCAATGATATTAAAAGGAGCCTTTAAATCTATAGAGGCTCAAGTAGAGCTGTGAGGACCCTTAGAGGTCACCTCATCTTCTAGCCGTTCTATGTAAGGATGGACCACTCCCAATGGAAGGCACATAGTGGCAAACAAAAGAATCACTGGCAGCAAAGCTCTTATCTTCAGATAAGGGCCCAATACCCCCACTATCCACCATGTTGTCTATTCCATCTGGAAGCAAACAGCACCAAAGTGCTCATGGCATCGTCTTTATATATTATTTTTCTTAGTGGTATGGTTTTATAAACACTATCCCTTCTCATTTGTTCTACATGTTTGCATTTTGAAGAGAACTACTTCTAGATTCAACATGGATATTTGCTTCAAAGGATGTGCAAATAAAAGAGAATACCTCTAATTCTGTGAAGATATAAAAGGCCTCACTGCTTATTTCATTAAAATGTAGCCAAAAGACTCCTATGCATCATTGTTTACATTGAGTGAACCAAAATGTCTCCCTGACTGAAAACATCAACATAACCCAGATCCCCTGCCAGAGAAGTACATGCTCTTAACTACTGAGCCATCTCTCCAGCTTTCAGATTAAGGATTTGCTTGTAGTAGAACTGGAGAGCATAGACATTCACAAGAAACCCCAATGTTTGGTATACTATTCTCAACAAGCAGTGAGGTGAAAGCAAGCAAAGAGGCACAACACAAAGTTATGTCAAGACCCAAGGAGTACTTTAGCCAGAGGGTTAGTAAAATGCCAGTGACTATATGGCAGTTTTTTACAGTTCAAAATTGTTCACACTCTATTGTGCGGACAAATCCTTTAGGAAGATTTTATATCATACAAAGAGAAACTACCTTGTTTACCCATATTTCTCTGTAGCAGGAATCTTAGAAGGTCTTATTAATAAAATCAAACCTGTAGCCATGTATTGGGGTGAAGCTGGAAGATCAGAGAACCAGAACAAGCCACAGCTAACCTCACCAGGCCAACTTCTCAACTGATCTTGTTTCCTCAGACTGGAGGCTTCTCAGTCCTCATTCAGAATGGGTCTCAGCTGAACTGCTGCTAGAAGCCTGAAAGCTTAACCAGCCAAATGCTTAACCAGCCCAAATGCTTAACCAGCCCAAATGCTTCTAGTTCCTGTTCCTCGTGCCTTATATATCTTTCTGCTTTCTACCATCACTCCCTGGGATTAAAGGCTCGCTTTCTGGGATTAAAGGCATGAGTCACCATGCTTGGCTATATCCTTGAACACATGGATTTCTGCCTAACTCTGCCTCCCAAGTGCTGGGATTAAAGGCGTGTGCTACCACTGCCTATCCTCTATGTTTAATATTGTGGCTGTTCTGTCTCTGACCTCAGATAAGTTTATTAGGGTGCACAATATTTTGGGGAACACAATACCACCACATTTCTCATTCTTTTCCAAAAGTAATACTTTATTAATTCTTTGAGAAGTTCATATATTTTGATAATATTAACCCCCATTTGTTCCCCTAATTCCACCCAGATCCACTCCCTACATTCTCACCCATTCCCAACTTCATGTTATCTTTGGTCTCCCAATAATACACTGACTCTATTTTGTATTGATCAACTCATGAATGTGGGGGCCATGCACATGATCAACTACCAGTGGCCACATCCTTAAAGAAAACTGGTTCTTCCTTCTCTCAGAAACCATTGACAGTTCTTCCCCCCATCAGCTAGGGGTGTGGGCACGAGACCCTCCCTGTACCATGCTAGAGCATTGACTGGCTGAATCTTACACAGATCCTGTTCCGGCAACCACAGCTGCTGTTGAATGCATCAGTACTGTCTTGTCCAGAAGACACCATTTTACTACAGTCCTCCTCTGACCTCAGGCTCTTACAGTCTCTCCACCCCTCTTCCATAATGGTCCTTGAGCTTTGGTGGGGATCAGGAGGATGATACAGATGCCCCATTTGTAGCTGAGCACTCCATTCACTGACACTTATCCTCTGCACTTTTATCAGAGAATACATGTTTAACACATTTCTAGATAGCAAATAGTTAAAGTATTCCCAAAGAGAAAATTATTTATAAAACGTAAGCATTTAGCAGTCCTCGAAATACTCACCTGGTGTCAGGTGCAAAGCCCCTGGGAGCCACTGAACACAGACAGGGAATTGCCATGACGCTGATGTTCAAGAACTGCCCTTGGATGGTTTGCCACTGACCACTACAGTCTAAAGGAAATGGAAGTGGGTGGTTACTTTCTCTCCCCAGTCACTAGCGCAAGGTAGGGCTTACAGCACATTCTTTCTCACTCACCAGATTCTGGAGATTGTTCTGTATTTCTAGACATAACAGAAACAAAAATATGTCACACATATGCAAAGCTAGCATCTACTAAACATGAGGAGACTAGAGAACCCATAATTGCATATGTAAAACATTCCTTAATAGATTATCACTTAAGGTATAAATGTATTATAAGGAACAATTTTCATTTCTTAATGACCGGAACTCTTCCTCAATGTTCCTTTAATATTTAAATTCCATGCTATTCCAAAAATTCTCATAAAGACCAAAACTGTGTGTTTGAGGCTTGTGGCTGTACCTAAAGTCTGGATCCTGGCAGGCACTCAAATAAATGTTAGACGGATAGATTGTTGGATGACTGTCTGTCTGTCTGTCAGTCTGGAGGGATGGTTGCTTCTGAAGACAGGTGATAAACTCTGTTTACTAGAAGATGTAGAAGTATATGATTCTATACTCTTCATTAGTATTTGAGAAAAAGCTAAAAAGTACAAGTTTGATATAAACTGCTTATATCAAAGTAGTTTATTCTTTGAAGAGAAATAAAGAGGTACAGTGGTTAAGATCACTGACTGCTCTTGCAGAGGGCCCACGTTCAGTTCCTATCACCACATGGCAGCTCACAATTATCTGTAACTTCAGTTTCAGGGGATCTGACACCTCTTCTGGTCTGGGCACCAGACATGTATATGGTACATACATGCAGGCAAATCAATTGTACATTTTTTATTCAAAATAAAAATGAGTAACTATATCAACATTACACAGAGCTTTTATTTACCTTTCTTGTTCATCCTGAGAGCAACCAGCTGGTAAAAATGATATTTTGCAATCCTCTGGCCTAAATAATGAAATTCATAATGAATAGTCATTGATGTTAGGATACAGAATTTTTGCCTTAAGAAAAGCACTTACTGAAGTTTGGCCAAAGCTTTGAGTACAGCAAAGTCTCTCCGCCGACTCGGGGACATCCATCGGTATTTCTCTGCCAGAGCCAAAGTCCTTCCACCAAAGCCGAACATGGCCGAGAACCCAAAGCGAAGAAGCTTGCCAGCAGAGCTAAATGTGCAGACATCTACTGTCTGTATGTGACCTTGGATGGTGTATTCAGTCCACCAGTGAGTGGTTACAGCAGCAGACAGCAGAGAGAATGTTTATTTACTTAAGGAATATTGCCAGGTACCAAACGTCATAGCTACTACCCTTGCTTTCTCTTCATCTGTCTTTACTATAACAACTGTAAATGCCACTTTCAACTTTTCCAGGTGATGAGCAAAGAAACTCATATTAGTAAATCTTATAGCCTTGCATGTGATGCCAAAGTAGATGTACCAGGAAAACAGAGTTAATATTAGTTTTGTATTGCATTTATCTAAACTTGAATGCTATCACACATGAGTATGCCCTGGTAGTTTTCCTATAATATGATTTTACATCCTGAAGTGCAAGCCAACAATAGTGCAGATTACATATGCAAATGTATGCATGGACTTTTTCCATTGTGTTTTAAAACTGATTTTAAAAACCATTACTGTATTTTTCCCATCAAGATTATAGTCAAACTTCGTTTATTGCTCTTTTCAAAGCAAGTAGTTGAAATGAAAGGCAATTTAACTAGAAGATGACTTGCCTTTGAGCTTTAGTCAAACATTTCTATGCTTAGAGACAGAGAACTTACCATTCCTAGATAAGACTGACAGAAACACAATAGTTACTTATGTGAACAAAAACTTCCTTATTCCACCTGGACCTCTCTAGAAGAATTCTTACCCATTATTATGTGCATAGTTGCAGTCACTACGTGAGAAATTCCACAAAGAGAATGTGCCAATACATTCGTAGATCCTGCCAAAACAATTTTAAAATACATATCAGTAGAGTCTGTGTTTTAAATTAACATGTGCTCTTATTAGACATAACCATAACCATGTATGTTCAGATGAAAATTAATGGAAGTTTATGACAGAAAAATTGATTAAAAAAACATTAGAAATACAGCTTTCCTTTCACAGCACAGATAAATGTCAAATGTTTGCAGAACTGTCAAACTTCTATGTGGTGGTATTGTGTTCCCCAAAATATTGTGCACCCTAATAAACTTATCTGGGGTCAGAGACAGAACAGCCACTAGATACAAAGACTAGAAAATGGTGGCACTCACACCTTTAATCCTAGCACTCCAGAGGTAGAAATCCCTCTGGATCTCTGTGAGTTCAAGGCCACATTGGAAACGGCCAGGCATGGTGACACACGCCTTTAATCCCAGAAAGCAAGCCTTTAATCCCAGGGAGTGATGGTAGAAAGCAGAAAGGTATATAAAGCATGAGGACCAGAAACTACAAGCATTTGGCTGGTTAAACTTTCAGGCTTCTAGCAGCACAGTTCAGCTGAGACCCATTCTGGATGAGGACTCAGAGGCTTCCAGTCTGAGGAAACAAGATCAGCTGAGAAGTTGGCCAGGTGAGGTTAGCTGTGGCTTGTTCTGTCTCTCTGATCTTCCAGCGTTCACCCTAATAACTGGCCTCAGGTTTCATTTCATTAATAAGATCCATTTAAGATTCCTACTACACTTCTAAATGATTTAAAAGTTAGAAAAACTTCTCCCCTTGCCCCTTGACACCTGCAGCTGGTGGGGTACCTGACCCAACCCCTCACCAGCTACAGCATTCAGCAGAATGGGTCCTCTGCCTCCTGTGGACAGTACAGTAGAGTAGACAGGGGTACAGGTAAGCCAGCCCTGAGGACCTGAGATGGGCATAGCCAGTACAGCCTCCCTTGTCTTCAGTGTGGTGGTGGAAAGGAGGGAAAGACGCCCTCCCCTCTTGCCCCTACCACCTTTAGTTGGTGAAGGAGCTGAATCATTTACCAGATGCTACACTCAGGAAAGCAGGCCCTGTGTCTTGTCTGGACAGCACAGCAGAACTGACCCTATTGAGGAGGGCACAGGAAGCCAATCCTGAGAACGTGAGCATGGGAGACCTAACCCCACCCCTCATCTGCCATATGGTGGCATGGGTTGGGGGAGAGATGCCCATCAAGGCCTGAGGCAGGAGGGAGAGCTGGCCCTGAGGTTATAAGAGCAGGAGAGCTGCTCCTGCCCCCCACCAGCTGCAACACTAAGGAGAGCAGGCCCTGCACCTCACCTGGACAGCACAATAGAGCTGAGCCTGCTGGTGGGGGTGTGAGTGAGCCAATCCCAATGTTGTGAACATGGAAGAGCTGTCCCCATTACTCATCTGTCACATGGCAACACGAGCAGGGAAGAGATGTTCCTCCCCACTGCACTACCCAGCCCCACACCTAAGGCAGGTGGAAGAGCTGACCCTTAGGTCATAAGAGCAGGAGAGCTGCTCCTGCCCCTCATCAGCTGCAGCACTCGGGAGCAGGCCCTACACCTCACCTGGGCAACACAGTAGAGCTGTCCTTGAAGGTGTAAGTGTGGGAGAACCGATCCTGAGGACACAAAAGCAAGAGAAATAGCCCCCCCACACACACACTTGATCTTTGCTGCAAATGGTGAACTAGCCGGGCAATTCTGGAAACTTTACCCTGGTGACGAGGACATGGGAGAGCTGACAGGCTGACCAACCCTGAAACTACCCAGGCCCAGAACCAGAGTTATGTGTTGGCCCACCCCAACATCCACCCCATCTGTGAACTCCTGGATGGTGGGGTGGGGGTGGGGAGTGGGCCCTGCAGACCCAGGACTGCAAAATGTCCATGACACAGGGCAGCAATGGGATGTCCAGGAAGAGTTCCAGTGAGGGCCATGTGTCGGTGGTGTAGCAGAGACCAGGGGCCTCGAACCAGACCAATAATTCTTTGTGATGAACACCTACATGTAAAAATCTATGGATAAAGGGGTTTACTGTGTGACTTACTGTACCACACTAGAGCTTCCATGACAAGATTATCCCTTTATTACTTTTTTCCCCCTTTCTTCTCTTAAATTTTATTTTGTTTTATTTTTTGGGAGGTGGGGGTGGGTGGGTGATATCAAGAGACATGATGTGGAGACATGATGTGAAAGACACAAAGAATAAATAAAAGTAAAATTAAATAAATAAAAGTTAGAAAATACCCCAAAATATTAGAAAATGGGCTGGAACCCAGTGATATACAGTGCTTATAAGGCTAGCATATGTAAGGCCTCTCTCAGGTACCACAAATTAGAGAATAGTTTATTGACTCATAGCTATTTTGATCATGATATATATTCTCCCTTCAAAATTACAATTATATAGAGGCTTATTCCATCCAACTTTAATGAATAAGCCTTTAGCTTCTATACAAAAATGGGCACTAACAGCAGAAGAATGTCTGTATTGAGCAAAGACAAATGCATAGATATATAAATAAGAAAAATTTAGTCAATAATGAAAAAATACCTTATCATTTTAAACTCTGACAGGCACGTTCAAAATACATTCTGTGAATCTTAGAGGTAAAACTTTCACTTCAAATGGGTTTCCTTTCTACATCTGAGAGGAAAACTGTCCCATGTGAAGAGAATACTTAACTTGATTATTGCCATCTAAAAATGTGTTACAAGACATAATTTCTGATTTTCATAATCATTGTGCTAATCTAAATACTCTAGGATTCCACCATCTACTCACTGAAGGGAAAAGCTCCCTACTGAAGGTCCTGTGATGTTTATATGTGACCAACATCATACAGGCTTGCTTCCAAAGGGTGAAGTAACCACTCCTCCTTCCAAGGCCAGTAAGAACATTGGAATGTATGGGAAGAGGGTAAATTGGACAATCCCCTGGATTTGGCTAGCCAGGGGCATTTCTGTGACCATGACCAAGCACTTCAGTAGTGTCACTGGCAGCTGTCCTTTGATATTCAGTTGCAGAAGCTGAAACATCTCAGCTGCTGCTACTGTCAACTAAGATGTCATTGAAATAAGCATTACATAACCAAATATTGAACAACAATAAGCACATTTTAATAACTAATGACAAATAAGCATAATTAAACCGAAATTCTAGCCATAACAATACCATGCCACCAAAGTTCACCTCACTAACTGCTAAAGTCATTCCGACTGATTTACCAAAAACAAGCTATGCTCTGACTCTAATTACTTAAAATATGACAATATGACCGTTTACTGAAATGTGCCCACTATGAACAGCACACAGATATCAAAATCATCCTAGTTTTGGTCAGAACAGTTACTCAAGAGAACTAGATAAAGAAATTGGAAAAGAAAGAGTTAAATTGTCATTGGTGCAAATAAAACCATCATTTAGAGAACCCCAAAGACTTCAGTAAAGTTGCAGGATACAAAATTAATATGTACATATAATGTTTTTATTTACTTATAGCAAACTGTCGCAAAGAAATCAAGACAATAAGCCATTTACAAATACTACCAAAGATACTTAGCAAATTTCCCTGAAAAAATAAAGGACTTGTAAGCTTAAAGCTATAAACATCAATGGAAGAGATTGAAGGTGACAGAAATAAATGCATAGCTATCTTGTGTTCACAAACTAGAAGAGATAATCCTGCTAAAATATCGGTACTATCCTAAGCAGTCCCTATCAAAGGATCCAAAGCAATCTCTATGAAAATTTACATAGAGATTACACCCTAACTTCAAAAGCTACTATAAAGCCCTAGTCATTGAAACAGCATGCTGCTGGCATTAAAAACAGGTATATATATCAACAGAATATAAGACCAAGATCCTAAATGGATAACTCCAGCACTTATGGTGAACTGATATTCCATAAACGTACAAAAACAAAACAACAAAAGGAAGTTATAGTCACCAAAACTAGACACTGGATGTCCACACACAAGAGAGTGAAATCAGACTCTCACATAACTTGTACCCAAACCCAGCTGACAATGGATTAGATACTGCCAGACCATTAGTGGGAGCCAAGAGATGGGGAGAGTGCAATGCTGTTGTTCTAATTCCCAAAGGAAAAATGTACACATAGGATTAAACCCCACTGAAAAGCTTCACATAGATCAAGAAACTCTAGAGTTGGAGATGACCAACAGAACTGGAAAACACATGGAACACCCATAGCTGATGAGGAGCTTACATCCAAAATACAGACAAGTGTCATTTGTGAAGGTGACCCAGCCTGAGAAATATGTTTTTAAGTGCCTTTGTCACCATGCCAACATCAAAGAGCAGATTCATACAATCCAGGATGGTATAATCTTGAACATACCTAAACTATATGCCATTGCTCCTAGCTTCAAGCCAGGTTACTGTGCTGGACAATATCGATAACCCTAACACCATGGTAAGGCTATATCTAAAGTAGAGGAAAAATACCAAGAAGGATTTTAAAAACAACAATCAAAGGTGCTTATGTACCATGAGTGGGGCTTCCAGAAATGAGGTTGATTAAATCAAGGCATGGGTGTAAAGGACTTGGACAATGCTGCACACTATTATCAATTGCATAAATGTTATACTCCTGTATTATAGTAAATTTAAAGTTTTTATTAGTACTAAGTTAACTTTAGCTTCTTGTGCATTTATAACCTTTTACATTTTTAAAACTTTTTGACTCTTTTTCTACTAACTGGAATTCCCCCCCCCCTTTTACTGAAAATATATTCTTTTCTCATACAATATATCCTGACTAAAGTTTCCCCTCCCTCTACTCCATTCAGTTCCTCCACACCTCACCTTCCATCCAGATCCACTCCCTTCTTTCTGTCTCTCATTACAAAAGAACAGGCTGTTAAGAGGTAACAACAAAACATAAAAAATAAGGTATAATAAGATAAAACAAAACCCATCAAATTGAAGTCGGACAAGGCAATCCAATAGAAGGTTAAAAAAAAAAGCCCAAGAGAAGGCACAAGAATCAAAGATCCACTCGTTCACACTCGTGAGTCCCATAAAAATACTAAACTAAAAGCTATGATATATACACAGAGTACCTGGTGAAAACCCATGTAGGCCCAGTGCTTGCTACTTCAGTCTCTGAGTTCATATGGGCCTTGCTCAGTCGATTTAGGGGGCCTTGTTCTCCTGGTACCCTCCTTCCCCTCTGGCTTTTACACTTTCTTTCTGTTTAATCTTCCAAGGGTTCCCCTGAGCTCTGATGGGAGGGATTTGATGGACACATCCCATTTGAAGCTGTGTGTTCCAAGGTCTCTCTCTCCCTCTCTCTCTATAAATAATGTTTGGCTATGGGGCTCTGTATTTGTTCCCATCTGCTGCAGGAAGAAGCCTCTCTGATGATGTCTGAATAAGGCACTATCTATGAGTTCATAACAGTTATGTTAAACTATGGACTTTTAAAATTATGTCCTTGCTGTGGGATATCTTTCTGTGTGCTGTGAATATGTGTTGCTTCCATTAGTTAATAAATAAAGCTGCATTAGCCTATGTCAGGGCAGAATGGAGCCAAGCGAGAAATCCAAGAGAGACAGAGAGAGAATGGTAGAGTCAGGGCAGATGCTGCAAGCGGCTGCCAAGAGAAGTAGGATGTGAGAGAGCAGGTAATGCCATGAAGCCACGTGGCAAAACATAGATTAATAGGAATGGTCTGAGTTAAGTTGTAAGAGCTAGCTAGCAAGAAGCCTGAGCCATCGGCCATATAGTTTGTAATTAATATAAGCCTCTGTGTGTTTACTTGGGACTGAGCAGCTGTGGGACTGGGTGGGACACATGAAAACTTACATCTATATTTGGAGCTCAACATGGGGCATGAGTTTCCACCTACAACCTGAGAGAACTTAAAAAGAGATACTAGAACAGAGGTAAGAGCAGCTTCCTAGTTCATGTCTCTCATTACTGACCACAGTACAGAGGCAGGTAACAGAAAGTCTACAAACTCATAGAAACTGAACAGCTCTCTATAGAATGACTACTGTGCCAAGAAAGAAATAAGAAAAAAATTAAAGACTTCCTAGAATTCAATGAAAATCAATGCACATCATACCCAAACTTATGGGATGCTATGAAAGTGGTACTAAGAGGAAAATTCATAGCATTAAGTGCCTGCATAAGGAAATTGTTGAGATCTCATACTAGCAACTTAATAGCATGTCTGAAAGCTCTAGAACAAAAAGAAGCAAATACACCCAAGAGGAGTAGATGGCAGGAAATAATCCAACTGAGGGCTAAAATCAATAAAATAGAAACAAAGTGAATAGTACAAAGAATCAATAAAGCAAAGAGATAGTTCTTTGAGAAAATCAACAGGATAGACAAACCCTTATTCAAACCTAAAAGACACAAAGATAATATCCAAATCAACAAAATCAGAAACAAAAAGAGGGATATAACAGCAGACACTGAGGAAATTCAGAGAATCATTAGGTCATACTTCAAAAACCTGTACTCCACTGGATTGGAAAAATCTAAAAGAAATGGACAAATTCCTTGATAGATACCACTTACTAAAGTTAAATCAAGGTCAGATAAACAGTTTAAATAGACTTATAACCCCTAAAGAAAGAGAAGAATTCAACAAAAGTTTCCCAACCAAATAAAAGCCCAGGGCCAGATAGTTTTAGCACAGAATTCTACCAGACTTTCAAAGAAGAACTAATAGCAATACTCCTCAAATTATTCCACAAAATAGAAACAGAAGGAACATTGCCAAATTCATTTTGTGAGGCCACAGTCAGCCTGATACCCAAACCACACCAAGATTCAACAAAAAAAGAGAAATGCAGACTAATTTCCCTCATGAATATTGATGCAAAAATACTCAATAAAATACTGGCAAACCAATTTTGAGAACACATCAAAAGATCATCCACCATGATCATCCCAGAGATGCAGGGATGGTTCAACATATGAAAATCTGTCAATGTAATCCAGCATATAAACAATCTGAAAGAAAAAAAACTCACATGATTATCTCATTTAGATGCTGAAAAGCCTTTGACAAAATCCTACACCCCTTCATAATAAAAGTCTTAGGGAGATCAGGGATGCAAGAAACATAACTAAACATAATAAAGGCAATTTACTGCAAGCCTAAAGCCAACATCCAATTAAATGGAGAAAAACTCAAAACAATTCCACCAAAATAAGAAACAAGACAAGGTTGTCCACTCTCTCCATATCTATTCAATATAGTACTTGAAGTTCTAGCTAGAGCAATAATGGAGATCAAGAGGATATAAACTAAAAAGGAAGAAGTCAAAGTATTGCTATTCACAGATAATATGATAGTATATATAAGCAACTCCAAAAATTCTACCAGGGAACTCCTACAGCTTATAAATCCCTTCAGCAAAGTGGCAGGGTACAAGATTAACTCAAAAAATTTAGTAGCTCCCCTATATGCAAACAACAATCATGCTGTGAAAGAAACCATGGAAACAATAGCCACACATAATATAAAATATTTTGGGATAACTCTAACTAAGCAAGTAAAAGACCTCTATTGCAATAACTTCAAGCCTTTGAAGAAAGAAATTGAATAATATATCAGAAAATGTAAAGATCTCCCATGCTCATGGATCAGTAAGATTAACATAGTAAACAATGGCTATTTTACCAAAAGCAATCTACAGATTCAATGTAATCCCCATCAAAATCTCAACACAATTCTTTACAGACTTTAAAAGGACAATACTAAACTTCATATGGAAAAACAAAAAAATCCAGGATAGCAAAAACAATAAAGTACAATAAAGGAACTTCCAAGGGTATCACCATATCAATTGCAAGCTGTACTACAGAGCAATATCAATAAAAACTGCATAGTATTGGCATAGAAACAGACAGGTTGATCAATGGAATTAAATTGAAGATCCAGATATAAATCCACTTACCTAAGGACACTTGATTTTTGACAAAAAGCCAGGAATACACAATAGACAAAAAAAAGCATCTTCAACAAATGGTGCTGGTCTAACTGGATATTGATATGTAGAAGAATGTATATAAATCCATATCTATCACCCTGTACAAAACTCAAATCCAAGTGGATCAAAGACCTCAACACAAAACCAGACACACTGAACTTGACAGAAGTGAAAGTGGGGAATAGCCTTCAACATATTGGCACAAGAGACAAGTTCTTGAACAGAACACCAGAAGCGCAAGCCCTAAGATTGACAATGAATAATGGGACCTCATGAAATTAACAAACTTCTGTAAGGCAAAGGACACTGTCAAAAGGACACTGACAAAATGGTAGCCTATAGAATGGGAAAAGATTTTCACCAACCCCACTTTTGACAGAGGGCTAATATCCAAAAAATATAAAGAACTCAAAAAACAAGACATCAACAAACTAAATAATCCAATTTTAAAAATAGGTACCGATTTAAACAGAGAATTCTCAACAGAGGAATATCAAATGGCCTAGAAGCACTTAAAGAAATGTTCAACATCCTTAGCCATTAGGGAAACACAAATCAAAATGACTCTGAGATTACATCTTATACCAATGGAATCAATAAAATAAATAATAAAAGTGACAGCTCATGCTGGTGAGGATATGGAGCAAGTGGAACACTCTATCATTGCTGGTGGAAGCAAAACTTGTACAGCTATTATGGAAATATATAGAGAGAATCCTCAGAAAATTAGGAATCAATCTACCTCAAGACCCAGCTATACCACTCCTGCACATATACCCAAAGGAGGCTGTATCCTTCCTCAAGGACATTTGCTCAACTATGTTCATGGGAGCTTTATTTGTAATAGCTAGAAATTGGATACAACCTAGATGTCCCTCAACCAATGATTGAATACAGAAAATGTGGTACATTTACACAATAAAATATTACTCAGCTATTTAAAATAAAAACAATGTGGAATTTGTATGCAAATGGATGAAACTAGAAAAAAAAAAAACATCCTGAGTGAAGTAACCCAGACCCAAAAAGACAAACATGGTATGTACTCACTTATAAGTGGATATTAGCTTAAAGTGAAGAATAACCATGCTACACTCCACAGACGCACAGAGGCATAAGTTACAAGAAGGGCCCAAGTGGGGAAATAGAATAGATTTTATAGGTAGACTGAGGACAAGTGGGGATGGGAGCAGGATGAATTAGGTGGTGAGGGGGAGAGTACTGGGAGAGACAACTGGAATTGGGTGGCATTTCAGAGGTGAAATAGAAACCTAGTGCAATGGAAACTCCCAGGAGTATATGAGGGTAATCCTAGCATACACTTCTAGTAATGCGTACATGGAACCTGAACTGTCCATCTTCTGTAACCAGGCAAGGCTTCCAGTGGTGGGATTGGGACACCAATCTTCTACCTACAATTAGTCATGCCTGCAAGATGAGCTGGTGTAAAAGTGGTGAGAAACTTGTTGAGGTGGCCAATCAATGACTGGTCCAAGTTAAGACTCACTCCACAAGAGGAAGCCTGTGCCAAACACTGCCTGGATGATCAGTAACCAGAGTCTGCATAGCCCAGAGACCAAGGATGAGAACCAAGCATGATAAAAAAAAAAAAAAAAAAATGTCGATAAAATGATTCCTAGTGATACTCGTAGGCTGGAGCCAAACATAATCATCATGAGAGAGGCTTCATCCAGCAACTGATGGGAGCAGATGCAGAGACCCACAGCTAGATATAAGGTGGAGCATGGGGAATCCCGCGGAAGAGGGAGAGGAAGGATTGTAGGAGCCAGAGGGCTTACGATACCACAAGAAAACGGCCGACAGAATCAACCAATCAGGGCTCATAGTGGCTCACAGAGACTGAAGCAACAATCAGAGAGCCTGTGTGGATCTTACCAGGTCCTCTGCATCTATGTTCTGGTTGTGTAGCTTGGTGTTCTTGTGAGACTCCTAACAGCAGGAGCAGGGGCTGTCTCTGACTCTTTCGCTTGGTTTTGGGACCCTTTTTCTCCTATTGGGTTTCTTCTTCCAGCCTTAATATGATGGAATGTGCCTAGTTTTATTATAGCTTGACATGCCATGTTTGGTTGATATCCCTGGAAGGCCTGCCCTTTTCTGAAGGGAAAGGAGGAGGAATGGATCTGGGGAAGAGGGTGCATGTGTGGCAGGGGAGTAGTAGGAAAGGAGTGAGGAGAAACTGTGGTTAGGATGCAATATATGAGAGGAGAAAAAGTGAAATAATGAAAGAGAGAGAGAGAGAGAGAGAGAGAGAGAGAGAGAGAGAGAGAGAGAGAGAGAGAAGGAGGGAAGGAGAGAGGGAGGGAGGGAGAGAGAGAGAGAGAGAGAGAGAGAGAGAAGGAAATAAGGAAGGAAGGAAGGAAGGGAGGGAGGGAGGGAGGGAGGAAGGAAGGAAGGAAGGAAGGAAGGAAGGAAGGAAGGAAGGAAGGAAGAAGACAAATTTCAACCAAAGCTACCTAAGATGTAGAGAAAAAGAAACCCTATTTACCATTGGTAAGAATGTAAACTGGCATAGCCACTTGGGAAATCAATATGGAAGCTTCCAACAAACCTAAAATAGCACTACCATATGACCCAGATATATAAGCCTAGGTGTATTCCGGAAGTACTCTAAGTTAACTACCACAGAGATACTTGCACATCCATTTTACTGTGGCACTATGCACAATAACCAAAATGATCAATCAGCCTATATAGCCCCAACAAATGAATGGGTAAAGAGGATGTGGAATACAGACACAATGGAGGTTATTTAGCCAGAAGAATGAAATTCTGTAACGTGTGTTCTCTTACACACACACACACACACACACACACACACACACTGCATGAGAGCAGAAATTAGAGAGTAGTATTGTGACTAACAGGATGAGGAGACTTGGGAGAATAATGAAAGCTGCATGTCAAAGACACACCTACAATTCCATGCTCATGCACCACTCTTCACAATAGCCAAGATTTAGGATCAGCCTCTATGCCCAAGATATGAATGCATAAAGAAAGATGTGATATATATTTATAAAAGAATGCAACCTTGTAGAAGAACATAGCCTGGTGATTTGTGACTATGTGGACAAATGTGTAGGATATTATGTCAGATAAAATAAGACAGGGACAGAGAAACAAACACTGTAAAATTCTCAATGTGGAATCTGAAAAAAAGAAAAAAAAACTGAACTCACAGAAGCAGGGAGCAGGTAACAGTGGTGGAGGGATGGGAAGTGTAGCACCATGCTGGTCAAGGAGACAAAGTCCATGTCAGAATATCAAGAGTTCTGTTGTAAAATATGGTGACTACAATTCACGTGTAACATGCTTGAAAATTGCTAAGAGTAGAATTCATTTTCTCACACATAAGAAAATGATAACTATGTGAGGGAGTGAATATGGTAATTAGTCCAATTCAGCCTTTCCACGGTGTCTATATATTCCAAAGCATGTTGTATATGTAATCATGGACAGTTTTCAGTCCTTTCAAAATGAGCGAGGAAAAGCCATTTAAATCAATTATGATAGAAATAAATTAACTTAAGAAAAACCTGTTTCTCAAGCCTCACATTAGATACAATGAATCAGTCTACAGTTTTTAAGATGCCCAGGTGAATTTTTTAAAGGCGCAGTCTATGAATAAGTAGTAGCAACATCACCTGGTTCCTAGGTTTCGCCTCCAACTTGTGATGTGAATTGAGTATGTGTGTGAGCACACAGAGTAGACCCAGGTAAATGTTTTCACAAATGCACAGGGTGATTTTTGCACTCTTGGTCTGCAAACAGGTAGCCTAGAACCCTTTACTCTGGGGACCTTTGACTAGAACTCTCCATGAACTTTAGGAACCTACTGCCTAGGTATTGTTCATATGGTTCATGACGAATCTGGAATTATCCAGAAGGAAAATAAATCAGTTTCTTCTTGCTGCATCAGATTTAAGTAAAAGCTTTGGAAAGGAGACATACTTAGAGGGGGGTCTTTAGTAATATTGATTATAGAATTTCATAATGTCATTTCCTCCATTCCTGGGGTTGAAGAAGACTGTAAAACCATTCTTCTGGAAAGACTTTAAGATATATAATGTAATGACACTAGTCACAATAGCTAAGAGCATGCATCATGACGCAAGAAAAGTGAAGACAGCTCCCCATGATCCTGAAGTGTGATGGGTGCTCAAGCAATATCCTTTTGAGATGCTAGAAATCAGTTTGCTTCATGACCTGTCAAGTTCTGCTACTGTCCTCCAACATAATTTAGTTGTCATAGGAAGCACGACCAGATGTCAGAAATCATTCATCATCTTCACATTAATGTGTTACCTTTAATCTTTGAACATGAGTTTTTTTAGCACTCTGAAGAAAACATAAAAGTTCATGAGAAAATACATTTGACATCATAAAATTACAGATGATATTTTTTCCTCCAGGAAATTGTACGCTATTTGAAAATATGTCCCTACTACACTGTTCACATAAATAGTAGAAGGTAAACATTTTAATTAGCAGGAAAAGTTATTTTTCTGAACACCACCAGTAACTTTGCCCACCAGCCCCTCCCCCACACCTGCTGAAATGTGCTAAAAACAAAGAGCTGGGTTGAGATGGGGGGTGGGGGCAGCAGTTCATGAAAGAGAAAGTGAAACCCTGCCTGGTAATGTACTAGGCAGCACCCACAGAAGCAATAAATAAATGAATAAATGAATAAATAAATAAATAAATAAATAAATGAAAAAAAATTGTCCTTGGAAGTGCAAGCACTTCTGCAGAACAATTAACTTAATTAACCAGACAGCATGAATATTCATAAGGCTGTTAATGTCTCCTACATCCAAGCAGATAAATGTGATGTAATGACTTCCTAGTCAAGCATATCTAAAATTCTCATGAAAGCAGCACCTACATATCGCTTCTTTGCCTTAAATATCATAGAAATTAACAGTCCCTCGGCAATATCTTATTCTACCCAAATTAATTGGAAAGGATGAAATTTATTTATGCAAACTCTACAGGAATATATGATTCAGAGCCATCAGTGTGTGGATTAGGTCTTGTTTTACAACAACCGGATTGCTTTTTTATTTTTATGTCCTCTCAGGCTTCTCTCACTATCCCCCATCCCCTTCTAATCAGACTCTGTCTGTATAGTTCCTTAGCACCAGTTCCCATAGCAACAAACACAATTCCTAATGGCCAGCAGTTCAAATACTGGCTTTCCTACATCTGATACATTGGAGTCTGAGGATAATTCAGCAGCTTAGTCTGTTGGCTCCGTGGAGTAATTTACTAAACATTCTCCCTCTGGGTGTCTCTCTCCAGGAGGCAAATGGCTTCAAAGGCAGACTCTGTCTATTCATGGGCAGCTTGGAAACTTCCTGCCTAGCTCTTGTTCCCATTCTTCATCAAAAGCCCTGACTAGGCATAGCATCCCCGTATTAAACACCCCACACATGACTTTCCCTTCCTATTAGACAGAATTAGCAAGCTGCAACTCCTATCCAACTACCAGAGTTTGGCAGCCTGCTGTATCTTCAAAACAAAAAGATGACAATGTCATTCCTGGATATAGCCACTGAATAACAGGATATTTTCAAATTATAAATAGACTTTGAAATTAAGGGGAAAAATTCCCAATGCCTCAACATTATGCATTTGTAAAAATTGGTTATATAATAAAGACATAATGACCAATTTTTATAAGCAGCTCCCCTCCATGTCAAAAGCACACTTCTTAGAAGATGCCCTTTCCATTTCTGAGCTATGGTGGTTAGTGAATGACCTCAGAGATCCAAGTGCTAATGAGAAGAATTGCAGCCTGGGCACATATACTGCCGGGAAGTTTCCACCAGCTACAGGCAGAACTACTAAAATGACCCTGAAGGTCAAAAAATAAAACAGCATGAAACAATGGTCCAAATTGCCTCCCCTCCCCCTTTTTGGTCAAGGTTGTTTTGTTGTCTTCTTTGAGAACATTATTGGTTTTTGTAAGTACCTTAAATTGTCAGGATATATTCTAATCTCTCTCCCCCTTCAAATTATTGGCTTTGTAAAAGACTTCATACTTTACAAAGGCATTTGGATCTGTTTTTTTTTTTAAATGATATTTCTATAGTTATCTACTGAATAATGTATGTACTTGCAAAATCACAAATATGCTTTACAATAATAAAACCCTAAAGCTAATCCCTTAGGGAATCACTCATATATTAAACACATAAGTAGAGCTATCTCTGCAACAGCAATTCTAAATTTATGGCATGGATATGGTTATTAAACAGAACATTGAATTTTCTTTTAAATACATACTTTTTTTATTTTCATAAGAAAAATGTATTTTCCTGTTTTTGTCTTAACAATTATACATAATGATTTTTTATTGGTTAGTTTTATGACTCTTGACATAAGCCAGAGTCATATGGGGAGAGGGAATGGCAATTGAAAATGTGCCCAACCAGATTGGGCTGTAGGCATTTTCTTAATTGATGATTCATGTGAGAAAGCCCAGCTCACTGTGTGTGGTGTCACTACTGGACAGGTAGTCTTGATGCTGTAACAAAGTAGGCTGAACAAGCCATGAGGAGCAAGCCAGTAAGCAGCATTCTTCCACCGGCCTCTGTTTCAGTTCTTGCTTCCTGGTTCCTGCCTCAAGTTCCTGCCCTGACTTCCCTTCACACTAGACTACGAGCTTTAAGCTGAAATAAAACCATTTCCTCCCCAGGCTGCTTTTGGTCATGGTGTTTTATCACAGCAATAGACACTCTAATTCTTTAAAATGAAAAAGTAACAAATTCCCTTTATGATTGTTCAGTGGAATGAGTGAATTATGTACAAAATAACATATTCTTTTCTTAACTGTACATAGTCTTGCTCTGTTTCCCTTGTTTCGATCTCTGCTTTCTCCACAAGTAATCCTGCATCCTGCATCAAAATAAATTCTCTTGGACTAAGTTCCATTGAATGGTTTCCCTTATCTAAAACATCCCATAATTCTCTGCTGCTTCTCAGGTCAAAGTCAGACCCCTTTATGTGGCATGTATGCAGAGTGTCCATCAATTGACCTACTATTACACTCATCTCCTATCAAATGCTCCCTTTCTATTCTTCAAGTGCTTCCAGGGTTTGCCTTTCCTTTTATTATGGTGGAGCCTATATTTTAGGTGTTCTGTATATTCTACCAACTTAATAAACATTACTGCATATTACTTGTGCTAAGACACTAGGAATATGCTTGGGATAAGAGATGAGGAACCTGAGAGCCTTGAAGGAGACTGCCCTCCAGGTCCTGGGTTCTCTCTCCAGGCAGAAGGAAGTTACCATTTGAAGTTACAGTTGCCCAAGTTCTACATTTTACCTCACAGGACACTGTAAACATAATATGTAGAGCAGCCCTACTTTGAAACTTCCTATCTGGTTCTGGGTGTCATTAGACTTTTTCATAGCGAAATAAAAATTCCACTGATAATTGCCTAAGTGTCTATGCACATCAAACTTCATAGTACAATAATCTTGTAATCAAGTGAATATTTATATATGATTCTCCTAATATAGAATAGAAAAAAATGTGGCTCCAAAACATTAAATTTCTTGCCCTATGTTTTACATTTGCTTGTGGAAATGCTGGACATCAAGTGAGGCTGTTTCAGAACCAAAGACATTTGAGTCTTATTAGGAGATAGGAAATGGAATTACAGAAGAGAACATTGTATAGATTTGTTTCTGTCAACACGGCATGAGCTAGTACTATCTTGGAAGAAGGAACCTCGATTGGAAAAATACCTCCACATCAGACTGGCCTATAGGCAAGTCTGTGGGATATGAGGTATTTTCTTCATTAAAGAATGATATGGGAGAGTCTCATCCACTGTGGTTGGTGCTACCCCTGGGAAGCTGGTGCCCAGTTGTAAAGATAGCTGAGAGAGCCATGGAACAAGCTGGTAAGCAGCACCCTTCTGTGCCTCTGCTTCAGTTCCGGCCTTGGCTTCCCTAAGTGATCAACTGTAAGCTTTAAGATGAAATAAGCCCTTTTCTCCCCAGCTTGGTTCTGGTCATGATGTTTTGTCTTTGGGTTAGAAGACAAAGAGGACAGGGAGCAGTTTAATGAATCTGCAGCTATTCCTTGCCTGCTGGTATTAGGCCAAGTGGAAGCTGTGCTCCAACGGGAGTCAGGAGGCAGTCCATCTCCACCCCAGCATTCTTCTGAGCTCTGAGGAGCAGTGCGTGGGCTACTTCACTAGCAGATCCATCTCCGCCAACACACACAACACTGGAAACACAGAAGCAAGCAAATTTGTTGACATTCATGAAGTTTAGAATTTAAAACATTTTCTGACCTTACTTACATAGTGTATATGACTGTGTAGTGAGTATGATCACTCAAAATAACCTCAAGCCTTTAGTTAAGGGACAATGGCTCAGAAGACACAGCACTACACAGGTACAAATGATTAATAAAACCAGACCCTCCACAGCTCTCCATAGACCAAATAGTCTGAACTACAAAGTAGTAAACAGTGAACATCCCAACTCACATCTAACCAGCATTTGCTTGTTAACATCCAAAAGCATGTCACTCCAAGTTTTTGAACTTTGATCTGCTTGGTTTCAAAATTTCCCAATGTTTTATGAACTTTGTCAAAATCCTTATCCATGACCGTGCACATGCTGTGTGATCTAAAAGGACCATATAAACTCTTCCCCCCAAAAAATATAATTGAGCTTGAAAGAGCTTGATTCTTATATACATAGGATGGCAACATGTGACTACAGGTGACAGCAGCATAGCTATGTTCCTCATTGCTAGAGTCAGAGATGGCCTTTCCATGAACATTCTGCCAAACAAATAAACAAATAACCTGTAAAACTCTACCATAATATAGAAGTTGGGAAAACCTTTTGAAACAAATCTAAATTATAACTGTAACAACAGAGTAAGTGTAGACGAATTTCTAAATGGTCTTATTAAATGAAAAACACAGAGCAAAATATAGGGGTGAAAACCTTAGAGATCAGAGAAATAGGAAAAGCCACCAACCACCCTTACCTCACCAGCTCTGCAGATTCCAAATTTGAGCCACTTCCTGTCTTACCCGCACCTTTATATGCCTTGCTTTTCTGCCCTCTCATTGTCTCTTAGCCCAGCTACCTCACTTCCTTGTCACTGTCTGTCCTTGCAGACCTCCAGGTCTCTATGGTTGGTACTGGGATTAAAGGCATGTGTCACCATGATTGGCTCTGTTCCCTAGTATGGCCTTGAACACACAGAGATGCTGCCTGCTAAGTGATCGGATTAAGGGTGTGTGCTGCCTGACTTTGTTTACTTAAAATGGCTGGCCTTTTCCCCTGATCTCCAGGCAAGCTTTATTTATCAAAGCACAAATAAATATCATCACAAGTAAGTGTGAATAAGTACCATTAGTGAATATCAGTTAGTGGATATGACTGCATACATATCAGACACTGTTCTCAGCACTCTCCTGGTATTAACTTATTTAAGTGATAGCTGCAGACAATAGATATATTGATAACCTCAATTTACAGATCAAGAAGCTAAGGCTTGGAATGACTAAGGAGCTTTCCCATGGTCACCCACTAGTAAGTAACTATCAATCAATAAATCATTATCCATTCTATGTATGAAATCCAAAGAATGTAGCCTCATGGGAATTTTATTACTTTGAAAATAACTTTGAACCAATAGTCAACATGAAATTGAATGAGTTAGAAAGGAATATACTGATTTGTGTTAACAACTACTAGATCACTGTTAATCTTCATCGTCAACTGGATTTAGGATCACCATGGATACAGACTTCTGGTTAAGTCTATGAGCGTATTTCTAGAAAAGTTTAACTGAAGAAGGAAGACTTTGGCTGTGGGCAGCACCACCCAGACTTTCATCCCAGACGGAATACAAATGGGAGAAAATGGGTTGAGCACCAGCATTCATCCCTCTCTGCTTGTAACCATGGAAACAATGTGACCGGCAGCCTCACACGCCTGCTGCCATGCCCTCCCACCATGAAGATGGCACCACCTTCAAACTGTAAGCCAAGTCAAACCCTTCCTCCCTTAAGCTGATTTTTTTTTTTTTAAATTCTGAGTATTTTGTAACAGTAAAGAGGAAAAATAACTAATCAAACTGTTAAGATTGCCTCCAGGTATATGACATAAACCCAATGAATGTATTTAATATAAATATGGGAAAGAAGAAAAATTCACCCTTTTGCAACAAGTACTTTACAATGAAAAGTTACTCAAATGACCCCTTTGCATCTGGTAAGTCTTGCTGTTCTCAGAGTGAGAAAACTTGGCCACTGGACTCAGTAGAATGATTCTTTCTAAAAAAGTAGAATCAGGGTACATTTATTTCCTTTTCTAAAAGAAAAATAACAAAGGTTTTTAAGGGATTGCTTGCTATCACAATCAATATTATCTTTGAAATGTTGAAAGTCAGATTGTTTTCTGACTCAGAGTTTGGCTTAAAAAAACTTACTGTTACAAATACCACAGTTAATCTGATAAAATATCTATGATAGCCAAGTAACATATACATTATAGTTTATATATCTAATAGTATTATGAACAAAAGAGTCATGTTGTATAGTCCAGAAAATTACATGCATGCGTGCGCGCACATCCACACCCCCCTACACACACACACACAAAGGAAAAGCAAAGATTAATATGCTAACAATAACATAAATGCTACAGGTTGGTTTAACAGTGTTCAACTTATAGTGAATGCGACTGCCATGGCTTCTAGTTGGACAGCTGACATCATTCTCTTCTTTTCTCTTATGTAACCTTTTTGTCAGACCATGTAAATAGGGGGCAATGTGGAACCTAACCTCCCCCAAGTTTTAGCCATGGATCCCACAATGTTTGCTAGAACACACTGGCGTGGGACACCAGCTGTCATTCAGTGTTGATCTGCTGTTTCTCTTGGCTTTCGAAATATGTCACAATGTGTCTTCACAGAAGCATATGGAACTCGTTTTGAAAAACTCTAAAATCTTAGGAAATGGTATTTCTTAAACATCATCTAGCAAACTGTTTCACTTTGCTGACTAAGCTACACTGAAGCTTTTTTGGACTGCAGCTTCCCAGCCTCCTGTCTAGAAGCCATGAATAACTTACTAATCACTTCCAATCAATAACTCCACTGTTGTCAAAGAGGGACCCCACGGGCTGAGCTCCTGAGGGAATGTGATTCCACCACTCATCAAAATGAAATGGCATGTTGGGCCACATCCCATCTTTAAATCTTTTGTTTAAACTTTTTTCAAAAATATTCCTATGGTCATTCTTTTTTATTACTATTCCCTCATATATTATATCCCTCATATAACCCATTTTCTCCCATTTAACCTCATAACATATATCTCCCATATAACCTCAGTTTTCCCTCCCTCCTCTCCTCCCAGTCCTCTCCTCCTTCCCCTCTTCCCTGGATCCACTCTTCTTCCTTTCCCCTCAAAAAAGGGAAGACCTCCCAGGAATATCAACCAAACATGGCATAACAAGTTACAATAAGACTGGGCACATTCCCTTATATTAAGGCTGGATGAGGAAACCCAATAGGAAGGATAGGGTCCCAAAAGCCTGCAAAGAGTCAGAGACAGCCCCTGCTCCCGATGTTAGGATTTCCACCAGAACACCAAGCTACACAACCATAACATGAATGCAGATGACCTAGGTCAGACCCATCCATGCAAGCTCCCTGATTGTCCCTTGTGTTTCTGCAAGCCCCCATGAGCCCTGGTTAGTTAATCCTGTGGACTACTTTCTTGTGGTGTCTTTGACTCCTCTGGCTCCTACAATCCTCCCTCTCTCTCTCTCTCTTCTGCAGGATTCCCAGAGCTCTGCCTAATGTATGTCTGTGGGTCTCAGGATGTGCTGTGAATAAAGGTGGCACAGAACTTGTGGGAGTGGCCAGCCAAAGACTGGACCAACTTGAGACCCATGCCATGAGAGGAAGCCCCTGCCTGGTACTGCCTGCAGGGCCAGAAACCAGAGTCTGGATAGCCTGGAGACCTAGGACAGAACCAAATACCACCAGCAAAAAAAAAAAAAAAAAAAAAAAAAAGTGAATGAAATGAGTCTGAATGATATTCTGCTATACTCATAGACTGGAGCCTCGCATAATTGTCATCAGAGAGGTTTCATCCAGAACTGATGGGAACAGATGCAGAGACCTATGGTCATTCTTTAAACAGGTTCATTGAGGGATATTTCCTGTCTGAACAATTCTTGTTAGAGATTTGTTCTCTTGAAGAGTTTGTTGAAATTATCATGTTTCCACTGTTTCACAACAGTCCATGTATTTCTACGTAAGGGGAATTAGAATTACCTTTAATTAAGGTGATTACTCCAACCACACCAGCTCCTATTAGAAAAGCTAAATCCATCAAAATAAATTAACTATTTAAAATATTAGGAACATAGATGACTTCTAATAGAAATTTAAAATCATTATACACCCAAAGTAAATCAGTATACCATAGGATTAGAACAAATCAATGGACTTACTTAGTTCACACAACAGTTTAAGAATGTGTAATAACTAAAAGCTCTATGTATTTTTTAATATCATAATGCAAAATAATTTCCACACGGGAAATAAATTAAAAATTAATATGTTTGGGTAAGGGGGAAAAAACTCTTTCTATGAATTTGAACAATCCTTTTTCCTACTTCAAAGCCGTTCTAGATCACAGATGGTGTAATTACCAGAGAAGACACTGACGGATACCACACTCAGCAGAGCATCTCATGCCACCAGTGAGTAAGTTCAGATTTCATATGTACATCTGTTACCCTGACTTTTATTTATATAACCAAGGTCCAAAGCAAGGGCTTAGAATGAAGCCATGATCTTCTTACACTTGTAGCTTGGGACTTTGGACCACACTAAGTCGCTCATCATTTAGCATAAATTTCCCAAACACATTTTTTTTTAAAATATACACTTCAAGGATCATTTCCTCATAGGTCGCCTATTTATCCTTCTGCTCACTTCTAGGTATGAAATTATACAGTAATTACCCACCTTGTCCTCTTGACTATCAATGCTTTTATAGTATAGCCATCTAGCCTTTTTATATGCCCTTTTGTTTAATCATGTTTTACCTTCTAAATTTTATGCCTCACTAGGCACTACATTTTTTACTGCAATTTAGTGATTCCTTTGATGATAACACTACCCTTCATGTGTCTTAATATTTCCTGGGAAGCTTTAAAGCTTTTTTTTTTTTTATTTTGGGGAAAATGAAGATCAACTGCCCTTCAAGACCTCAGTGGTTCACTGTCTTTTCTTGCCTTCTTCCCACTGCCATGTGGCAATCGTCCACGTATCATCTTTTAATGCTCTCAGATAGCAAGTCTTGCATAAACACCCTCCCCAAAGTAGTATGTTTTCATTATATACATTAATCCATTACATTTGCAAATCAATTCTGTATCTCATTTGCCTTGTTCCTAATGTTCAAATGCCAGTGAGCAATTTCAGCACACTCCAGCAAGGCATTACAAGCAAGTTTCCAATGCCTGTTATGAATGTTTAAGACATCTGCTTCTCCATGCTCAAGCTGACCACACCCACCAAGGGGGACCCTAACCACCTGGTGTCTGGTACCATGAGCAGTGTCACATCACTGTTTCCCTGGCCAGCTCAACATCAACCTGGTGAAAGCTGACTGTGAACATGATGCCTCTCCCATGCTACATTCCTTCATGCCCTGCTTTGCCCCGACCTCACAGCCCTGGGAAGTCAGCAGTACAGTGTTCCTAATAGTGCCCAAGCTCACACAGCATATATTCACTGCTAAGAACATGACCACCTGTGAACCACACCATGAGCTGCTACCTGATCATGGTCATTGTCTTTTGGGACCCAATGTCCATGAAGGAGGTGGACAAGCAGATGCTGTCCATCCAAAACAAGAACTGTAGTTAACTTTGTAGAGTGGATCCCCAACAACATCAAGGTGACCATGTGTGACAGCCTATCCTGGGGCCTGAAGATGGCCTCCACCTTCATTGGCAACAACACTGTGCATCCAGATGTGCTATTCAAGAGCATCTGAGAGCAGTTCTTAGCCATGTTCTACCACAAGGCCTTCATACACTGGTTCTCAAGTGAAGGAATGGGTGAGGTGAAGTTCACCACAGCTGAGAGTAACATAAATGACCTGGAGTTCAAGCATCAGGAATACCAGCATGCCACAGTCAAAGACAGGGAAGAGGCTTTTGAAGATGATGAAGAAAAAGATCAATGGGGGTCTTAGGATGCTGTGGTACACACCTACTCTATACTTAGCCCTGGTATGGGAATGGTGCCCTATCTAAGCATGTCACAGGTTCCTTTCAAACCAAACATACCACGCTTTTTCCCAGGTTATCCAGTGCAGTGTTTTGCTTTAGCAGAGAATTGACAGTCTTATCAGATCAGGGAGATTGTGTACTAAAATACTTGAAAGCAAAGTAGGGGGCCATACAGGGCTCAAGAAAGCAACCACCTTCCAGTTAAGTGTCCAGCCATCAGAGTTATCAGGGGAGTTAGAATAAGGACTTTCTTTTCATCCCTGGTGATAAAAACTAAAGCCATACAGTGTTTCCTTAATTGATATGTCATATAGAAGAACTATGTGATAATTCATTCATAATAAAATGCTAAACCTGTAAAACAAAACAAACAAAACCAAACCATATCTACTTAGTCAATAAATTATGAGAAAATTAAAACCAGCATCTTTTATTCATTCAGAAAATAGATTTTGTTGTTACAAAATATCTATTCCAATCAATCACAGCAAAATTCACTATTGGATAACTATTCTTGCAAAAGAAGACCACAGCATTGTTATGCTGTATGATGAATATAATAGTTCTCATCAATGTTCTTCTTTATATTGACATGGTAAAAGCCAAACACTAAGGATTTTAAGTACAAATATATGCATGTTAAGTATAGGGTTCCTTGATATTTATAATTTAATTTCTCTTTTTGATTCCCTATGCCAGGTCCTTAGAGATGGATGACCATGATATATTAGCATTAATTACTAGCATATGTATATGAACAGAGCCTAATTCATTATAATGCTTTAAAATGATCAGTCCCAAATATGTGACTAAAAGCTAAGAAATTTTTTACTAGCATAATTTTTATATATGTGAAGATTAATAATATAACCTACCCATCAAATCCTTGGAGTTCACATTCGTCAAGCAGGGACAGGGCATGCCCTTCATATTCTGTTACTATTAAATTAAAACAAAAAAATAATATTTTAAATAACAATCCACACTTTTTAAGCTTGGTTTGACAAAATATTATGTTCAAAACATATGGTCAGGTCATAAACAAGTATTTATTCTTGAATATTTGAATCATAGGAAAAAGGGTTAAATGTTCATTGTCTGGTATTTTAATAGCTTTATGTAAAAGAAGACCACATAGTTGTTGCAACTATATAAGTCATTTAGGGATATCCAACACATAGTGTTTAGGGCATTTATCTTGGTGCCTGTTTGTTTAGTTTTCCCTAAATAAGACACTTTTCCTTTCGATCAGAAGCTTGGGAACAGGAGTATTTTGAAAATACAGCATATTTGCTGGCATTGAACAGTCAATGTTAAATCACTTTGGCAGCCTTACATGAATAAATTAGTTGAAAGGTTAGTGTAAGATTTACATACCAGAAGAACATGTATCTGGAGATGCTAGACTCAAAAAAAAAAAAACAAAAAGGAGCTGGATGTGGAAATACACAGGAATGCCAACCCAATGATAAGAAACGGGGGGGGGGGGACGGGGGGGGGCGCGGGGAGGCCGACATACAGGACCAGAGCCCAGGTCCACAGAGGAAACGAGTCTGTCACACCACATCTCTGTTGCCACAGCCATTAATATCCCATGCAGCACTGAAAATGCCAGTGAAGACAGGATGAGTGGGCACACTGCAGATGGCAGCGAGCATCACAAGCACGTTTAGCGTTTTCTGGGGCATCCCTGCCAGAAGAGGCAGCCCAGCTGTGTCCACCCATCCAAGATTTCTGCTGCCTGACATGACATTGCAGATGGATTTTTTTGTGTAAGAATGTGCATCATTATATGCAAGATTACATTAATCTTTCATGCCTGTCTGTTTCTGGTGCCAGCATGGTTCAAGCTTTTCCTATGATGTTTTCGGATATTGTTAAAAATTATTAGTCTTGGTGTCTGAGAGAATCATTCTATATCCAGCACTGTTACATTGTAATTCTCCCCAAGCTTATTCACCAGAATGAAATCCCTGATAAATTCCAATCAGAGGAAAGATATAAGAAAATTTAAAATATCAATATTAATAAAGTTGCAAGGGTACATTATCATAAAAGACTTGTGCTGATAACTCATTTACAACCATATACATATAACCCTGTACAGTCTTAAAATGCAATGTAATAAGTGTTCTGACACATGTTCAAAATCACTAAGGTTGTTATGAAGAAGCCTATGTAGGCTGTGAAGCAAGTTTTCACACTTGAGTTTTATGCCAAAGCTTACTTTTGAACAAAATTTTCAAATACATTATAAAATTCACCTTAAAGTTATGTTTTGGCTAAATGTTTTTTTTTTATTTAAGTGAGAGTTAAAATATCCTGATTTTTTTCTTTAACATCTCAACTGGCATTTGATTATATACTAATGTAACACATCTAAGTATAGGAATCTTAAGGGATATTGAATAAATTAAAAAATAAATCACATTTTTTTTCTGAAACAAAAAAGGAAACAAATGAAAGAAAACTGACTAAGAAATGTAGAGGTATAAACTGTTTAATAGGAGGAATAAAATAAACGGCCTTTGGAGAGACATAACATATTCTTGTGACAAAAGCATCTGTGACATGAACTAGTAAAAAGTGACATAAAGGAAAAGAATGCAGGGACAAGGACAAACTGTGATGACTACACAAAGTAGAGAGAGTCAGAACAAGTGACCAGACAAGCTCTTGTGGGCTCCATACTCAGAGCCATGGTCATCCCACCACAAATAATCCCAAGGACGGTTTCTCAACAAAACTATTATTTTTCTTTACTATGATCCTGCCTTTCCATCTACTTTTCTTTTCCAATGAAGTCAGCATTCTGTGTCCTTTCAGTATTAGAGATTTGGAACTACACTTCGCTGTTCTTTACCTCAGCACTCCTCCACTTCAGCATAAATGTTACTACCTAAGGGTACTATGTCCAGGGCAAATAATGACCGTAATGAATTTGAAATAAAATCAGATGCAATATGATTTAGACACAACGAAACATGTCTTGGTCTGGTACTCAAATTTTGCTATGGGATAGGATACTGAAATACTTTTTTTTTTTTTTCCCTTTCCGACAGGCATCCCAGTAAGCTCAAAGCGGACCCAGACCAGGATGCTCAGCTTCTAGCACCTTTCATAACTTATGCCCCTACCCCATACACATACTTTGTAACTGAATTTCTCCACATGGCCTAGTTTTCTGCTGGGTGAAATAAGGAACAAGAAAGCTACAAAAGTAGAGCCACGTAGAGCAAACGAGAAAAGAACACAGAGTCACAAGGACCAGAAGCCAAGAGCATGGCCACATAAAAAGAATGTGATTCCACAAGAGCTCCACTTTCTGAGCAATGCTCCCCATCACAAGGAGGAAGAATTATCTGGTGACTGGACATCCCCAGGGGCCTTGAGCTGACAGTGATCAAGGGTAAATTCAGAGAAGCCTCTTTAAACCATGATGATGACAATGACTATGAGAAGGTCTAGTATCTTTCTCAAAGCAAAGGATGACTGAAGACCAAAGCGCCTGTCGTGAATACACAGAAGGGCGCAGAGCATGGTGACTCTGCACACCAGACAGGATGCACTAATTTTGTATTATTACAATGAACAACATTAACGACAGTAGATAACAATTGTCAGGAGGTGACCGTCGGCTCTCACATCCTTTGTATTGGGCAGTGTAGAAGTAGCACAAAACCATCCAGTTAAGAAGACAAGTGGATTTGTAATACAAACAGTGCTCCTAATCAGAATGCTATGTGGCCTTGGGCTGGATTAGCTGATACGGCAGTAGGCATAGAGGAAGTGCCTTTGCTGGTGTGCACAACAGCAGCGAGACTGCACTCAAGGACATCAAAGTTGGTCAGTGACTTGACACTCGGCTTCTAGCATAGGGCCCCAAGCTAAGGCTCCTTGACAGCCACAGGGAGAGCCAAACACCTACCCTATACTACAGCATGCTAGCTATATTCTCTTCAATTCCTCTCCATGTGCAACCACACCACTCTACCAGGAAAACTGACACTACCTGGTCTTAAAATTATTTTCTCAGATTTATCTACTTCTCTGACTTTTCCACTTTTTTGTTCTGTAAATTTATCCTATCGCCCAATGACCTCTCAAAACTCTAGCTTTTTGTTGTTTTGCTATTTTTTTTTTTTTTTTTTTTTTGAGACAGGGTTTCTCTGTGTAGCCCTGGCTGTCCTGGAACTCACTCTGTAGATGAGGGTGGCCTTGAACTCAGAGATCCACCTTTTTCCTGCTAAGTGCTGAGATTGAAGGCACCCTTAAAGATACAAACTCTAATATCTTCTTTATTTGGAGAGCCAGAGAGAGGGAATACGTTACATGTTAGCCTGGACTTATCATTCATTCTCCTCTTTGACCAGTGGGCCAATATGTCACTAGAATAAATGCCTGTTTCTTTGAGGGATTTCCAGAAGCCTTGCTAATGCTTTTGTTAGAGAAAATCCTGCATTGGTGGAAGTAGCAGCACAGTGTGCTACAGTTTTAACTCAAATGTTTCAGAGAGTGCTGATCTATATTCAGAAGTGGCTAGGGTTTCAGCACAAATTGAAGTTAGAGAAGTATACATTTATTAATGCGTAAAATCTATGTTTAAAACAAATGTGGGGAAAAAGTATTGTACATAGGTGCAAAAATTCAAATCAGGCCAAATACTGATACAGCATGACTTCCCCTGATAAACTACAATGGGCTGCAGTAGATGTGTGCTCTCTTGAATTATTCTTCATATATTTTCTTTCCATTAAAAGATGAAGTCAATCTTTTTACATAATTTTACAAAAAGGAGAGCCTAAACTAAGGACCATATTTGTATGACACTTTAAGCAAGGTAGGCAGAAAAGCTGAACACTTCTAGCAGTCACATGTTCGTTCAGTCTTTGAGACAAAGGAGAGCATTTTTACGTAAATGCTTTGCTGATATACAGAAGAAAAGCCTCAGCTTTCTTCTTTTTCTCTTCCTCCTCCTCCTTTTGCTCATCTTCCTTTTCCTCCTCCTCTTCCTCTTTCTCCCTTAATCTTGGTTCAGTTGGTGGACTCATCTCTGCCAAACCATATTACCACACCATGATTTTTAAAAAGTCACTAAAAGATGTGATAAGCAAATTGCTGAGGGCAACGTAAGATTCAACCACGTATGGACTCAGGCTTGTATGGAACACATTGCTGGGGGCCCTTCTCAAGGCCACTTTGCCCTTTTTCCTTAATAGGATTCACATTCTATTCAGACATCTTCCTTCAGCCTTCATAAAGAGGGAATCTACCCTCAGTTCCACAAAAGGAAATAGCTGTCCTGTGTTAGGCATAGATAATTAAACCAAAAGAAAATTTGGTGCATGTTAGAGTCTTATAATATACATGCCTTTCTTCATCCCACTAAGTAAGAAAAAAAAAAAGAGGCTGCAATTTAATTTTCAACTGTTTTATGAAGATGGGACAAACCAGATTCAAGATAAATTCAAAATTATGGAGGTATAGCCAAAATTATGAACTCCCAAGATACCATGATATTACGGGTCCCTTTTCTACACTACCCCCTCCTATCTCGGCCCCCTCACTCAAATATGCCTGCTACTCTTCTTTCCCCTCCCATTTCTGCCTCCTTTGCCTCTTAAGAAGTATCTGGATCACGTGGTTTTCTTGAGCCCTCTCATCAAAATTAGTATCACCTCCAGACAACTTAGGTTTTTATGCATATGCCAAAACCACAATATTCAGTGTTAAGTATCTGCTTGAATCCTCAATAACTATGCATTCTGCACAGAGCAAGCATTGCCACAGGGATTATTTGCTTCTTTGTCAGGCTGACCTCAAAAGCTTGGGCACAAGTGGTGTACTTGCCTCAACCTCCCAAATACAAGGTACAGTAACTAGGTTCCAATGAGACATTCAGAAGCTAACTTATACATAGTAATGTCCATGCAAACTCCTGAGTAGTGTTCACATATGTAAAATACAACGGTTGTTCATGAGTTTGATATTCATCTAACTTTTAATTGTCTCATCCCAACATGGACCTCAAATCGTTCTGATCTTTGGAACTATTCCATAGACAATAGGGATGAATCTGGATTGTATGTTTCCTTTGTGAATCATCTGTAATACCAAAGTTATAGCCAAAACAAACTAACTTTTCCACTGTAACTTCATTTAATTCAGGAATTCATATGAGGTAGTTTTTTTTTTTTCTTTTGCTGCTATTTGTTATTCATTTATTTTCAATAAGACAGAGTTTTGCTATGTAGCTCAGGCTGACCTCAGACCCATAGTCTTCCTTCTCAGTCTCCCAAGTACTAGGATTATAGGCATGGGTCCCCATTGTTGGGGGCCTTTAACTTTCATGGTGGCAGATGTCTTTGAGGTGACTGAACTTCCCACAAACCTTCTATAGGGAGGAACTTCCTTCTACCTGAGCACTTCAATGCACTGCATTTCAAAGACCTGATTAACACTATGAGACCCATCTCTGTCTGTCACAGCTGAGCAAAGCCAAATCCCTCCTCCCAAAACATGTCATTATGACTAGGACACTCCAACTGTACTCTGGGCTTGTCTCCCGTGTAGCTTAATTATATAATAGACTCTACTGGCTACAGTGTGCAGCAGATTCCCTCTGCTATGGTGAAGCCATATAAACAAAGCCAGGAAAGTTCTGGCTTTAGGCAGTGTCCACCCTTCCTAGTAGCTGGACATATGGTGAGTGTTAATAAAGCAGGGGAAACTGGTCTTGAAATGTTAAATGTCCAAAAAGACATTACTAACATTCTTTCTATTAATTTGGGGATTAGCAAATTCCTGTCTTCCTTTGCAAGTAGCTAAACACACTCTTAGTTTCCACAATGGATTCAAGCTCCCGGTTTCTCCTAAATCAACTAAAAGCAGCAGCTTGATGCTTCATTTTGACCTAACCAGCAGGGGTCAGGGTCAGAACAAAAACAACCCAAGGGAAGAGCCACAGAAAAACATTAGGCAGAAATGTGAATACAGCAAACATTTTGAAGATGTCAAAAGCCATAGCTTCCTTCAAATAACACCGAATAATTGTTTCTGTGAAGGAGGTCTAAAATATTGATATTTCAACACACAATAGCACAATAAAAAAGCAAAGTAAATGCATGACAGCTCTGGAGCTGGCGACAGGACACTGCAGAAAGCTTTACTGCTAGGAGCAGCTGCTCGTGCTTAGGAAGGAAGAGTGTGTGGGCTCCATGTGGAGTCTTCAGCAGTAAAGTTACAGAGGGAAAATGACTCACTTGTCACATCAGTCTTTATCCCCGCAAGCTTCAGCAGAGGTTCCACCTTCTCATAATAGACTTGGACAGACTCCTTTCTGTGACTCTGAGGATTGAGGAGGATCTTTAGAGCCTTTGGCCTGCTTGAGAAACCTAAAACGAAAACAGGTAAGCTTAGATGTCCATCAGAATATCATACATGTATCTAAATAGCATTTACTATTTGTATCTTAGACTCTTGCTTGAGTGCGGCTTTTTTTTTTTAAAGCCACCTGCTTTCCTAGAGGCGAAACACGATGCTTTCCCTCTTCAAATAAGCCATGCATTATAACGAGCATGTTGTTCAGAAGGAAAGGTATAAATAATAGCAACTTGTAAACATGGAAGCAATATTGATGCACACTGACCCACTCACAGATGAGGCACTTCTTTGTGGAGTCAGGCTTTGGGCTGTGACAAACAAAAAGGTGCATTTTCCTCTCCTTAGATATATACTTACACTGGAACTGGGCATCTAATGACCTCAGGTCTACCGCCCTCTGACCTACCCAATGACTCCAGGGACAGACTGAGCAAGCAGGGGTGAGTTGTTGTTAGCAACCAGTTCTGTGCATACTGGTGGCTGAAAGGAGACTTGAGGTCAGAGTTCAAATCCCAGAAGGTGGCAGGGGAGAACGTGCTTTTCTCCGAGGGACTGGGAAGGCATCCCCTCTCAGAGGCCAGTGGCGATGGGTTGCCTCACAGTCGGGACTGAGATTTGATACTGCAATTTTCTGGGCAAGAGGCTTGGCACTGAGAACCCACTTGGAGCAGGTGCAGAGCCAATTGTCTGCTGTTTGGAAGGGGCAGGAGCCAAAAGAAAACTGACGACCATTTCTTTCATGGTAAGCTGGCTCTCAGGAGACAGTGTTTTAAGGTTACAAAAGCAGTTAACATTCGTTTTTACTAAAACCATCACTAAAGATAAATGGAAAAAACGTCTGCTTATATCAAACTGTGTGTTTCGTGCTTCACTTAGGGAGAATATTTTCCTCTCTCATGATATTTGACATAATAAACATCTTTTACCAGCACATACTGTTTTGAATTCAGGGAGAGCTTGAGATGAGGAATGGACAGAACCTTGCTGAAGTCTTTGGACATTCCCAAGAAACCTTTGGAGACTCTGTTTTGATAAGAAGCCTCGTGGTTCTCTAGATCACACATGCGGAGACCCCATCCATGCCGCAAGCCTCGCTTTTTCTAGTTCTTGTATTTGAGTGAGCACTGAGGATCCTGCTAGCTTCCAGGCCTCCTTGGTCACTCACCATCGACCCCCTCTGGTTTAGGGCTCTGGCACCTGTGTGCTGGGTGCTCCCCCGGTTTGCATAGCTCCTGTCCATGCCTCACTGTTCCAAAGCTGCTGCTGTGGACACTGCCCAGACCCCTTAAAATGGCCCTCAGAGACTGTAAATCCCATCCTAACCCAGTTCCTCTCCTCTCACATTCAGCATTCAAGTAAGACTCATTGAACCTTTGTGTTCAGTCCTAGAAAGAAGAGTCAGAGAAGATGCAGCTGATGCTTTAAAGAAGAAATCAATAGTGCAGGACAGTCAGGACCAGTGGTCCTCAACCTCCCTAGCGCTGCAACCCTTTAATATAGTTCCTCTGTTATAGTGATCTCCCCAACCATAAAATTATTTCGTTGCTACTTCATAACTATAATTTTGCTATTGTTATGAATCATAATGTAAATATTTGATATACTGGATGATCTTAGGTGATTCCTGTGAAAGCATGAAAGTGATCAAGAATCAAGACCCCCAGGTTGAGAACCACTGGTCTAGATGCTCAGAAGAGACATGGAACACAATGGGAGTATATGGGGGGCGGGTGTATGTTGCTTCTTAGGGGTCTGGAAAAGCCCTCTTGAAGAAAAGAGTATTTGAGTAGGGCATTCCCCCACCCACATACCTAGAATGCTTTCCTCTATTACTGTCTGATTCATTAACAATCTGCCCAGGGTTGGAGATTCTACATGATACCAGCCTAACTGAGCACACAGAACTGTGTTAATACAACAAAGGCTTTTCTGGGGCTGTTTCAATTCCCTTATGACAACTCAACCCATTATGGCATCAGATGCCAAAGCTGGGCCTTCTTCACTCAGGTGGTTTTTGTTTCTGTTTCCAAGATGCTTAAAAAAAATAAAAATCAAAATTCTACCATTTGTTTTTCAAGGCTGGCTCCAAACCCCACATCCTCCCAGGAGCCTTGCTTTGCCATCTCCAGAGTCCATCCCCTTCACCACTCTGCGCCCAATTTACTCTAGGCTCCTCTATTACCTAGTGCTTGTACCATTTATACAAAAGTCTCTGACGGAACATCTTGGGATTTCCACTATCAGATAAAAATGGGAGACTTGACAGTAATATGTTACACTGTACTGGGTTTTTTAAACATTCAACTTGACAGGCTATGTGGACGCTAAGCAAATGATGAATAGGGAAATTGTGTCTTAGAATAATAATCTTATTTTTAGACATTAGAAAAATTGATTCAGGCAAGAAGTAATGGGTACCAGAATCATCTGGGGACAATCAGGGAAGTCTATTTACATATTCCTAAACTCTGCCCCTTTTACAGGACACGGAAGCACCTGCAGCTGCATGCCCTGTGAGTCTCTGGATCCAGTGAAAACACTGCTGCTGTCCCTGGACCTCTCATTAAACCATGGCAGAGTCAGGAGCTAGCGTTAAACTTCAGGCACCAACAGTCAGGAGGAATGCCCTGGTCCATCTACTTGCAGTGGGACATTAGCCTGAGGGTCCTCTTCCCTTTTGTAAACAGACAGTCCCCGCACAGTTGATGTTTAAAACCCTACTTTAATTTCTCCATTTTCCTATGATCCTAATTTCTTCACCAACACCCCCATACCTAGTGTGTATCAAGCAGAAGCAGGGGACCCTAGGCTTCATTAGTGAAGTCCCGTTCTTACAAAGGTGACATCTTAATGGCAGAACACAAACAAAGGAATTCAGAGTAGGTTAAAAGGTATCTGTTCTAAGGACAAAATTGCAGCACAGGACAGAGAAAAAGCAGAGGTGAGGGCTGACTCCCTGGAAGGGAAAGTCAGGTGCCCCAGAGCCTTACAAGTATTTCCAGGGACTTTATTTTTTGTTGCTTAGAAAGAGATGTATGGTGAATTTTGAGCAAAGCAGTAATATAACCTTTGGCTTTTAAAGGCTCACTCTGGTCTCCATATAGAAGGTGAACACAGTAGGACTACAGGAAGACAAAGTCAGTACAGCTGGTTAACATTCTGAGTAGAAGAATCTTGGACTGTTCTTGGACTGGAGTAGGTGCAATCAATGTTAAAACAAAAAAATAGATTATATATTTAAAGTAGAACTGACTAGAAGTTATGACCTTTAGATATGGCCCCTGAAATAAAATTATCTTGAGGAGTCAAAGGTGGGTAGACATCGTGGAAACAGAAAGACACAACATGTATAAGAACTAGTGGTATAGTGAGCATCATCTCAGTAGGTTGATGGACTTTAGGAGGAAGAGATCAGGCAGCTTAAGAAGACCAAATGAAACAGGCTGGGGGCGGGGGTGGTGTTGAACTTGAGAGTGAGAGCACTGTGGGATGGTAGAAATGGGAAGCTAAGAACTTAAACAAGCTCCATGTGATGCTAAAGAGCTCTGGGCACATTATGAATGTGTACATCGTGATTTATGAACATAAATATGTACAACGTATTGTTGCTCGTATCTGTAATCCCAACGCTCAAGGGACAAGGACAAGAGGATCATTGTGAGTTCAGGATCCACCTGGACCCCATAAAGATGTCTGGGTCAGCTAGAGCTGTATGGTGAGACCCTGTCCAAAAGAACAGCAATCACAGAAAATGATTATGGGAGAGTGTGGATGAAGAAATCACTCAAGAGCTTTGAAGGAATGGACACCGAGACTGAGAGAACATGCATCAAATGCCTTCCAGCATAGTATAGCAGAGTAACTGCCAATAGCTTCAGTCTTTAAGAGGTTAAAAAAAAAAGCATGACCCAGGCAATTGTACAGGACCCCTTCGCAACAAGCAGTGCTAAATGGAGGCCTGATGGATGGGTGTCAGTGCTGAGTGCTTCCAGGGATGGAGGGAGAGAGGTAGAAGGAAGATTCTCTAAGCATCTCCCAGGATGAATGGTAGAGGCAGTCACCCCGTGAGAGGACTGCAGGGGGAGCTGTAGGCCATCGGGAGGGCTGGGTCACTGCTAAGGCAAGAATGAATCCAAACAGTCATGTGTGGAGGAGTATGATAAGCAGGTGAAAATGTAGACTTTGCTAACGGGTGGGCCATTCATCTCAGAGGACGGAGTGGAGGTTTCTAGAGTTGAAGAAAGCAAGGAACAGTGCTGGGTTAGTTTTGCAGAGCCCTTGAGGATGGTGTCCCTAGTGAGTCTCCTGTGGTCCTGTGAAATAGCACTGCTTACAGTTCTGACTGGAGAGGAGGGTGGAAGGTCTAGTCCTAAGCAGTGGGGCTCTAAGAACCTTTCTCCTCAACCACAGACAAAGCTAGCAGAGAAGCAGCGTTGACTAAGGCTAGAGACCTCCATAGCTTTTCCTGCTCAGCTGACTGCACTGTCTAAACCTGGAGCGAGATCCCTGTGAAGCCTTAGGACTGTGCTTTCCTTTGCCACAAATGACCTCAGTGGAAATGTGTATTTGAGACCTTTTGTAGACCAGTGAAAGCAAAAACAAGGAACAGAGTTCAAAATCTCCTTAATCTGCCCGTTCCAGGACAGCATCCCTCCTGGGAGGCAAGTACTCATAAGGAATCCTTCCAGAAATACATGTACACGCACAAGCAGTCTGCATATATACTCTAAGTCACTAGATGTCTTGTTTACTTTAGTGTGTTCATTTTAAAGACAATCTCGGTGCTAGTGAGATGACTCATTGGTTAAAGTGCCTGCCTCTGATTCTGATGGCCGGGGTTGGCTCCTTTTCTACTCTTTATCAAAGGATATGTAATTAGGAGGTCTATTCCAGTCTAGTTTCAATTTAGCATTTTTGTACGAGAGAAGTTGGAAAACTGCAAATATTTAAGGGCTGCCTTCATTTTTCTGTGATCTGGTATTTCACGAAGTGTCCTCTGTGTGTTTTCTTGGTTGTATTAGTTACAACAGTGGTTTGGCCTGTGTGAAAATTATTGCTGCTTGTTGTGTGTCTTAGAAAGACATTGCACGGTGTCCTTTGCCTTGGGCTTTTATTTACGGCATTTTTTAAATGCTGAAATTTCTCAGTTTTATATACTTATCATTGATTTTCTCTAGCATTTATTCTATGGCCTCTGAGTCTTATGTCATATATAAAAGTTCTTAGAGACTTGAAAACCTTCTACTTTTCTTTTAATACTTTTGTGGTCTCAATTTCATATTTTTAAAAATCCTATCTGAAATTTATTTCAGTAGATGAAACAAAATAGAAATTTGACTTTATTTTTTCGTTGGTTGGCAATCCACCTGACCCAACATAATTCATTAACTGATCAATTGTTTCACACTGATTCTGTTTGCTTCTTTGATTCATTTTTTTGGATTTTCACTGTTTTGAGCTTGGGTTTAAACACAGGGCCTTGTGCATATGAAACATGAGCTTGTCACTGAGCCACAAGCCAACCCCATGTCACAGAGTTAAATGCTGCTCTTAGATGACCACAAATGCTAAAAGTATTTGTATCTATTGAGTTATGTAGTTTGAGACCTGTTCACTTAGCCACATGTCAATACCACTTTGTTGTGGTTGTTGTTGATGTTGTTTGGGGTGCTAGGAACTGAACCCAGGGCCTTGCACATGCTAAGTGCTTGCTTGAGCTCTATCCCACAGGAGCATTAAAATCAATTTATCTAGCACCAAAAATCCTTCTGGTATCTTACAGGATTGTATTAAAATAAAATTACCTTAAAGACTTTATGATGTTTAATTTCTTTTATACAAAAACATATATTTCCAAATAATTAATTCTTCTCTATCCCTTCAGTACCATGCTAACTATTTTCAGATAAATGTTGAACAGTTGTACTGTTTTATCTTTTCTGTTGTTGCTGTCAATATAACTTTCCTCCCATCCACCTACTTAGTTTAATTTTGGCTATAGAAATCAAAACTATTGATTTCTGCACATAATCTATTTTTAATTCTCCCACTTTCCATCATAGGCTTTCCCTGTAACCTCTTAAGATTTTCTAGGCTAACAATTACTTTTATCAGCAATAATGATCATTTTACATTGCCTCTTTCCAACTGTTTAAGAAATCCACTTGTTCCAGATTCTCTGTGCAGTGGTTGGTCCCACCTGTGCGGCCCCGTCTAGCCACACTGATGAAGTGCAGTCCTGTCAACTCTAGAATCTAAGAGGAGTACCTTAGTGTTTTCCCACAGAGGCTTTTGATCAGACACATACTGTCAAGATGCTAACATTACTGTCTAGGCTGATCCCAGTTTTCCCTTTGCAGACTTGCATTGTCATGCTGGTATCAACTTCCTGAACACACTATAAATAAAATCAGAGTTTCACCTCTTTTCCTCAGCAACATTGTGTAACATGAATCTTAAAAGGTCTCATTAATAAAAAACAAACCCAGAACCAGGTAATGGGGTGAACACTGAAAGATCAGAGAAGCAGAACAAGCCACATCCAACCTCACCTTCCAGCTTCTCAGCTGATCTTGTTTCCTCAGACTGAAAGCCTCTGAGTCCTCATCTGAATGGATCTCAGCTGAACTGCTGCTCAAAAGCCTGAAAGCTTAGCTGGTCCTCATGCCTTATATATCTTTCTGCTTTCTGCCATCACTTCCTGGGATTAAAGTGTGTGTCACCATGCCTGGCTGTTTCCAGTGTGGCTTTGAACTCACAGAGATCCGAATGGATCTCTGCCTCTGGAATGCTAGGATTAAAGGTGTGTGTGCCACCATTATTCTGGCCTCTATGTCTGTCTAGTGGCTTGTTCTGTCCTCTGACACCAGATAAGTTTATTAGGGTGCACAATATATTGAGGGACACAATATCACCACATGGTACCGTCAAGAAGACACTGGATAGTATAATCACAGAACTACTCTAAGCATCACCTGGTATTTCATTAGAAAGAAGCACCCTAGATACAGTGCACCAGGATTTCTGGAGGCCAGCAATCTATGTTTAGATAAGCTATTCTAGTAACTCTTACATCCACTAAAGTGTCTACAGGACCGATAAGCTGGGCTCTTCCAAAGTCAATGCCAAAGAAAACACAACAGCTAGGGAAAGAAAGGGAATATCATTCACATGTGTTTAATTAAGTGGGAGATTCTTAATAGAAATTAAGTAAAAATACATTATAGAAATCAGGAGCTTTTTTATATGGACCAGGGATAACAAGCAATTTTGGGAGATAATTGTATCTGGTATTAGTGAAATGTCTGGTTTTAGAGGTACACTTCAAAGTATTCAGTTGGAAATATTCCACTGCCTATCATTTACTTTGTAACACATTGCTACAATGTGTAACACAAACATAGGAAAGCAGGAGGAACTATGAAATCAAGGGATGGAAATACAGGTGCTGCTCCAGGCCCATTTCTGTTGCTGTGATAAAATACCCTGGCCTAAAAGTAACACAGGGGAGAAGAGGATTTGTTTAGTTCCATGTATGCTCCATTATCAAAAAAAAGTCATAATGACAAACACTTCTTTTCCATTTCCTGGTAACACACACCACCGTTTGAGAGACTGGAAATATATTTATTTGATATTTTCAGTTCCTCTTGTTGTAGTTGAACAGAATCCCCTTGAGTCAAAAGCTTTGTGATTCTGCTTTCTGCTATATTTAATAGTCTATAGAAAAGTTATTTGGCACACAGTAGATGTTCAATATATATCCAGGAATAAAAAGAGAAAATTATAAAACTGAAGTTTCAATTTCAATAAAGAAACCTAATTACAGAGATTAACGTTGACCAACTGTAATACAGAATAATTTCCAAATTGCAATGGTATAAAACAGATTAAAAAGCATAAAGCACTTATGTTAATTCCTAAAATAAAATGAAAAGGCTAAGATAAATATTTGATGGAGAACCAAAGGTTTATCAAAAACAGGTTTGTGTCAGACATCTAAATTCATTGGAAGGAGTACTAAGCATGAGAAAAGTAACAACTTCTTTACTGCATGGTAATGCAACTCGATCTTTATCTCATACTGATCCTCTGTGTATGAAGCTAAAGTTGGTAGAAAACATTTAAGAGCTAGCAAGTTATTTTCTAAATTAACAGCAGCATGGGAAATAAATACTGGTCCTTTTGATCAGAACTTAAATCAGTTCACTTTCCAGAAACAGATATAATCCAAGGCAAGCAGTAGAGCTAGAGGGAAATGCTTCCCTTAGTATGTACGAAACTGTTTACTTCAGAAAGCAGCCTCCATTCTTCAGTCCTTGTCTTAGACTCAGTGTGATATCCCTCAGCTCCACTGGGCATTCAGCCTTCATCATCTCAGGATGCTGAGAAGCAGGTGGCCAAGAGGATGGCACTGATAAGTAATGAAGCCAAGGCAAAATTCACCACTTAATACTGCCAGATGATTCTGCAAGCCTATTTTCCATGAAAAGAACTGTAACTATACAAAAGCACTCAGAGACTCTGAAAATCGAGTGAGGCAGGTAGGGCATGGTCCTTTGAGTTTTAAGAAAAGGAATAACTCACAGGACAGATAACAGAAAGGGAGATAGTTTATTTTCTTGATGAGAAAACAGGCATGCCTTCTGGACTGAACAGAAACATTTTCACAGAAGATGGGAATATAGAAACACTATGAGGATGTATGTGAGATCAGCAGCTACACAGAATCCAACCATTGATCAACAACAACACTTCAGGCTGCTACAACACCAGGCATCCGAGTCGGGATCTCATCAAGGGACAGACTGATTAACAGGAAACTATACTGAGACATTTAAATCCCCACCCCTAGAAAAAATGAATTTCACAGTGGCAGTGATCACTTATTCATAACTGTACAACAGTATAAGCATCTTCCCAGTAGATAATCCAAGATTTAAACAGAAGCATGAGTCAACATTAATATGCAGCTGACTGGATTCTCAGTCCCTTGGTAACCTCTCAATTCATACTCTGGAGTAGAGACCTTTTTAGCACGCCAGTTTGCAAGGAACCAGCAGTGTAAAACAGAATGGCCAACTGCTCCTCTGTTAGTAACAAATGTGCTAATATGTACTAGTTTAAACTTGATCTATCAGTGAGTCAATGAACCATGAAGGGTGGGGGTTAATCAGGGTGTTCTCCAAACAAAGGCTCCTGAGAGCTGCAGGGACGCCACCCCCAGACTCACATCTGTGCTGTTTTGAGTTCTGTGCGATGGAAATGGCCTGGTGCTCAACACAGTTAAGAGCCCAGAATCCTGCCACAGTCTTGTAGATATTCACAAGTATTTCACACAGGAGAGCAACCACACTGTTGGAAAGGTAAAGTACAAACAGGAGAAACAAACTCCTCCCTAACCATAGTGCTTAAGAGCTTCTGATGGTAAACTGTGCCCTGTTAATGAGTAACAGGGTGGTAAAAGCCTTTCACGGAAGATCTGACTAGTTCCCAGCAGAGCTGAGGTGGTGACATTCTATCTTAGGTGATTTATACTAAAACTCATTGATTTCCCTTTATTGTCAAACAAAAGCATATGCGTACTGATCTTTTCTCCTAAAGATATAAATAATTCTAATGCCACAGTTCGACTTAAAGTAAAACTAAATTCACATATAGTTTGCCACTGTAAACGTATCTCTTTTTCTAACAGCTAAAACGAAGGGAACAGCAATTAACAGGAGGAATCGTCTGCTGGTGGAAAGATCACCTCCGTACTTCAGTATTTAGATAATAAGTGATCCAACACCAGTTAGATCCTGAGTGAACAAGCTAGAGAGGAGAGACAGACTGGAGCCGGTTCACACGATAGACCAAGTTACTTTTACCACCCATCAGATCAGTTAAAATAATTAGTATTTAAATACAATTAACATCTCAAGAATCTAATTTAATGGCATAATTGGACATTTAATCACCCACCAAAGTAGGAAATTATAAAATAACAGATAATAATTTCATGAATGTTTCTAATTTAATGATTTAATCAGGTTGTAAAGTTTTACTAAAGTAGCCTCTCTGGATCATTTGTAAGTGCTGTAGCTGGCTGTGATTTTTAAAGAAATGTTTTCAGCAGTCTTCAAGGTCTCAAAAGCCTGCACTCAGCAAAGGAACAAATGCCCAGGTGAAGAGACAGCACACAGAATGGGAAAATCCTCATCAACCATACATCAAATGGGGGTTAATACCCATACTATAGAATGAACTCCAAAAATCAAACACCAGAAAAACAAGTATTCCAGAAAAACAAACTGAATCCACAACTGTAAAAAAAAAAAAGAAAGAAAATATGAACGGTGAGTGTACATATATATATATATATATATATATATGTATATATACACACACACACACACACACACACACATATATATATATATATATATATATATATATATATATATATATATATATATATATATATATATGCCTGTGCCCAATGAATACATTTACAACACAAACCGTCTTAGCTATGGCCCTGAAAACATCATGAAAGAGGCCCCAGAAATATTTTAAGAACCAGAGGACCAGGGAGTCTGCTGTGAGATAGTCTCTCCTAAAACAAAAAAGAAAACAGGACACAAAATAGAGGAGTAGGGAAGAGGGGGTGGATTTGCAAGGAGTTGTGGAGAGCCATGGGAGTTAAACGTGTGGAAAAACAAAACACAAAAAGCAAAGCTGTTCCATATCCTTAGCCATCAGGGAAATGCAAACAACAATTGGAGCTCAATGGCATACTGCTTGCCTAGTGCCCAGGAGGAAGCAACCAAGAGGCACAAGGTCCTGGTTTGTTTACCAGCAAGAGGAAAATTAACATTATAACATGTCCAAGCAACCTTAAATGTGGTTGAATCTAATAAAAGACATTAAGGAAATAAGGAGAGGCAGAAACAGAACTTAGTATATTCACAAAGTACATGGTCATTTATGGGAGCAGAAATTATAAACAAAATCAATGAGGGAGTAATATATTTAGAAATTTAATTTTTGTTAAGCAGTGTCTAGGTAAAAGGGGAAGGGTAAATAAAAACTGTGAAATTCCTTAAAGATTATAGTAAAATATTTAATGTTTGGAATCTATGAGCTTCATTATATATAGCAGTAGGAATTCAGGACCTTGAACATCTGCATCAATAAAAATGAGAGTACAAATGAATCTGTAAGTCCAAGATTTAGAAGTCAAACAATAAAAGAAAACAGAAGTATGAGAAGAAATATTAAAAAATGAGTTCAGAAATGAATAACATAGAGAAGGAATTCAGTAGGTCAAGTTAATAAAATAGCACCTGCAATCCCAGCCCTCAAGAGGTAGGGACTGAAGATCATGAATAAGAAGTCAGCAAGACCACTGTGTTGAATATGATAAGATAAAAAGGCAGATTACTGAATCTACTTTTAAGAAGAAACTACTTGTTTTAAATAGGATAAGTAATGAATTTTTTTTTGTCTGAATTTGTCAGATGTTAATAGACTGGACATTGTTAATATATATATAATGGAGGTTTTTGTCTGAATCTGTCAAATGTTAATGGACCAGACATTGTTAATGTAATTCTTGACTATATATTGCATATAGTTATTGGATACAGTTTTTCTTGTATTAGCTATAAGCTTTTTTTTTATTTTAAACAAAAATGGGGAAATGTGGTGATATTGTGTCCCCCAGTATATTGTGCAATCTAATAAACTTATCTGGTGTCAGAGGACAGAACAAGCCACTAGATAGACATAGAGGCCAGAAAATGGTGACACACACACCTTTAATCCTAGCATTCCAGAGGCAGAGATCCATCCAAATCTCTGTGAGTTCAAAGTCACAGTGGAAACAGCCAGGCATAGTGACACATACCTTTAATCCCAGGAAGTAATAGCAGGAAGCAGAAAGGTATATAAGGCATGAGGACTAGGAACTTTAGTCCTTTTAATCTTTTAGGCTTTTGAGCAGCAGTTCAGCTGAGATCCATTCAGATGAGGACTCAGAAACTTTCAGTCTGAGGAAAAAAGATCAGCTGAGAAATTGGCAAGGTGAGGTTGGCTGTGGCTTGTTCTGCTTCTCTGATCTTTCAGTGTTCACCCCAATATCTGGCTCTGGGTTTATTTTTATTAATAAGACCTTTTAAGATTCTTATTATACTGTGTCATAAAAAAGTACTAATTTTTGGAGAAAAAAATAAAACAACAAACTAATTAAATCATTGAACAATGAAAAAAACATAATATGTATTGTAATTGATAGAGATCATGCAGATCAATAAAGAAGCCATTTCTAAAAATAGATTGCACCTTTAAGCCCTGTAGGAGTGAAATTTGAAAACAAGATGAAATGGACTATTTCTTGTACAAGTTGTGAGAATAATTCTTAAAGATGAATTCATAAAATACAGAGGACACATCTGCTATCCATGAAAGCATCAGAAAGCGATGGTTCTATAAAGGTATTTTGACAAACCCTGAGAGAGTAGAATCCTCAATGCTGTGTAAAGTGTTTCAGAGGATTTCAAGAGAAATCTAAGCCCTTTTAATGCAGCTAGTATAAGGTAAGATTGTAGTCAGAAGGTTTCTCCAGTCCCACCAGGCCCCCTCAGTCCCATGTCCTGGTTATAAAATAATCATTCAGAGGCTTGTATTAATTATAAACTGCTCAGCCATTAGCTCAGGTTTATTACTGACTAGCTCTTACATTTAAATTAACCCATAATTCTTATTTATGTTTAGCCACATGGTTTGGTATCTTTTCTCAGTTAGACATTCTCGTCTTGCTTCCTCTGCACCTGGCTGGCAACTCCTGACTCTGCCCTTCCTCTTCCCAGCATTCTCCTCGCTTGCTTGCCCCACCTATACTTCCTGCCTGGCTACTGGCCAATCAACATTTTATTTATCAACCGATCAGAGCAACACATATTCACAGCATACAGAAAGACATCCCACAGCACTTCCCCTTTTCTGTCTAATCAAAAAGGAAGGTTTTAACTTTAATCTAATAAAATTACATATAACAAAACATTTATCAAGCAAGAATTACAGTTACAATACCTAGTCTGTTGGTATTTGGCAAAATTAAAGAAAATATTCTATCTATCCTATATTTGTGAGTCTAAAGTTTCATATCTAATTTATCTTTTATCACAACTAAGGAAAATTATAATTATAACTATTTAGTCTTCAACTATATCAAAGACCCCAGAAGGATATAATATTACCTAAGTAAACAGGAAGAGCATTGTAAGCAACTTCCAAAAATCTAGAATCACAGAGACAGCTGGCTGCCTGGACAGTCACCCAAAATTCTTCTGCAATGTTGTGGCATCATCTTAAGCCTACAGACCTAGTCTCTCAGTCATTTTTCCCTGTGTCCTATAGAATGTCTGGCAGTTTCTTCTGTGAAGTAGGAACCTGAAGGACCATCTCGCCTTGCAAAATTCAGTGGTCACCTTCCTAAGATCCTACATGTCCAGTTTGTGTGACATTTTGAACAGTTTCTTGCCCAAATGGCTAACTTTTGCCATGAAGAAGGTAAATTCCATACGGAGTGTCTTTGGTGCCCACCATCTGAGACATTCCGAGGACAATGAGTACGTCTAACATTTTGATTTCTCAATATCAATTTCCACTCAAAGAAATTAGAAATGTTGAGAAATCTGTTGCTTCCAGAGGCTGGGGCAAGAAAGGAAACCACAAAGTCTGTGAATCACGTGGCTTTCTGTTACTGTTAGAAACGCTTAACTGACCAGCTCGCATAGTTTATTTTAGCTCACTGTTTGGAGGTTTATATCCACAGTTGCATTGTCATGTGTATGGAGTGTGTCATGGTGAGAGCACATCGCAGAGAAATTTCATTTATCTCCAGGGCCAAGTACAAAAGGAAAGCAGAGGAAGACGGACCACAGATTCACAATTCAACTGAGGACATGCACCCAGTGACCTGAAAGCTCCAACTGGGCCCCACCTCTTAACATTTCCACTTTCAAATGGCATCAAGCTTTAATATATGGGCTCCTGGGAACCATCCCACAGCCAAACTAAAGCAACAAAATATCTCATGATACCCATAAGTGAGCAAGTACACCAAAATTTTGAGAAGCGGATAAAACGGCACAGGGGCCAGTTTCAGGGGTGGGTCGAACTTTCCTTCACACTCTAAAGATTTTGTACCATTTCCAAACAACTTGCACAACAAGAGAGCTTACTTACCCATCTCCCTGGACAGGGAATCCCTCTTTTGGTTCCAGTCACATACATACAGTCCCAGTGCATACAGGTTGGTCTCCTTCCTTCTCTTCCTTTCTCTCCCTGTCCCTTCTCTTCCTTCCCTCCTCCTTCCCCTCTTCTCTGGGCTCTCTGTCCACTCTGTTGATGTTATGACATGAAGGGAAGTAGCCTGATGAACTGAATGACAGGAGAAGCAGCCTGAGCAGACACTGCAAAGGGCCCAGAAGCCACACAAGCAGGCTTTTCTCTTCTCTTTTGGGGGAGAAACCAGTGTGTGTAATAAAAACAGAAAATGAATGTTTTCAAGATATGTAATTTTCCACTTGAGAGAGATTTTTTTTAAATGAACTGAAATTGATGCCTTTTAATTTTTATTTAGGTGTTTCCCCCCGCCCCTAATGCTGATAACGGGCTAATTTGAGAACTAATTGTCCAGTGCTGCAGCATGTTATCTATTGAAAATATTCCAACTATCTGCCTCAAACAACAGATCCATTCACAAAAGATTGTAACAAAATTCCTGAAGGTGCATGTAACAGCTCTATAAACATCACACAATTATGTTAGCATCAATGGTTCTCTAATGAATACCAGGGGGTAATAATAACTCGTAGCCTAACATGAAATATTATTTATTTCTGTTTGTACATATTGTACATTTGTCACTTTGATACTTTTTTACTTCATTTATTTCCCATGGAAAACTGGCAGTCTATTTTAGCCTCATCCAAGTACTGATTCAACTTTGAATTCCCCCTACGTATAGGCTTATTGTATTTGAACCAGGTTTGGGAAGTTCTGCTGAAAGTGGGAACCCAATAATTAGTCACAGACCAGTGTGTTTATGCGTGCTTTTCCAATTCCTCTAGGTTAGCATAAAGACACCACTGTCGTATCTTCCACAGTGCCTGTGCATTTCACCCCACGGCACTTGAGGACTCTCAATACTGATTCATGGTGAGAAAGTTACTTCAGTGTTGGGACAGGAACTATAACAGTACTGCTGGCACCAAATTCTGCCTGTTCCATGTCTCTAAAGTTCTGAATCACAGTGTTTGGAACAAAATACCAGAGATAGATTATCTTCAATGAAGATGACATTGATGCTTCTGACAAGTGCCTGGCGTCTATCTGAGGGAAGAGTCCTAACTGTACAGTAACTGTGATAGATTGAAGTCATACTGTAGCTTATATAGACGGAGGGGCAAGCACATGGTGACTATATCGTCTTAGGAGGAAAAAGGGGGAAAGATGTAAGTACATGCTAGTAAAAAAGATATTATTCAAAATAAGCCAATGCTATTTTTAAGAAAAACCTATCTCACTAGCAAATCTAGTTAAAAGTAAAGTCTTTGGACTTATGTATGAAACAAGAGTAATTTTTTAAGAGGCCCTAATTTTTGTTTTCATAAGGACACACAAAGAAGATCAACCTAACGGGACACAGATTTGATCTAATGGCAAACTGGTATAAATGACTTCTTTTGTGATGGGGAACCAATTTAACATTCTGGAGAAATGGCTCAGTGGGTGAGGAGTCGCCTCCCAAGTACGAGACTTTGAGTTCAGTCTCTATAACCCATGTAAAATGTCAGATGTGGGGACACGTAAGCCTGACCTCAGGCAGGCAGAGACAGCAGGATCCCTGGAACACACTGGCCAGCCAGGCTAGCCTGACTGGTGAGCTCAAAGCCAATGAGAGACCTGCTTCAAAGGAGACAGACAGTATAGACAATGTTCCTATGGATGATACCCTCAGTCTTCTGGCCTCCATATTCATATACATACATTAAAAATAGGATTTTCGGCCTTTAAAAACACTTTTAAATCATTTTACTTTTCTTGTGTATAAACTAAAAAATGATAACCATTATAATTTATTCAATTTCACTATTTGTTGTCATGCATTGTTTCAATTCCTCCAGCCTCACAACAAAACACATAAGTAATTTTGCTCCTGTATTTCTATGGGAATATATTTATAGTTCTTGATGCTATTATGAGGATTTAATGAGACAATTCATAAAAGTTGCTTACAAAGTATGTGGCATGTAGTAACTGCTTAATAAATGTCAGTCATTATCATTAGTCTGAGTTTTAAAATAATGACTCTCTGATACTCAGTTAAGAAGTGGTGTTAACTAATTCATTTAACAGCATGAAAACTTAATTCAACATTTTACTGGAAACATTTAGAGGATATTCATTTAGCACTCTGAATCTAATCATATGGAAAAACCTGACAAAAACCACCTAAATTGTTTCTCTAAGAAGTTGAATTATACAAAAGACACTGTCGCCAAGGCTTCTTCCTTGCTGAACAATTTGACACTGATATTCTCTAAAATGAATATGCTCTTCAGCTTTTATTCTCAAGATACTCTGTCAATGAGTGAAGCAAGAATATAATTTTCTTGTACAATACAGCAATTAATTTTTTCAATATAATTATAATCAATTACATACAAAAACATATCCCTCCCTGAGGATAAAAATGCCACAGGGGGTGTTGAGAAGCCCTCGGGAAGATTGCTGAGATCTTTCATTTCAAGTATAAATAGAACTGACTATTTCTAAAGAACGAATTCTAGCATCCTATTGGCTGAAAGGGCAGTGGCTGTGAGAGCAGGAACCAGAAGGAACTAGAAGGAGCCCTCAGAAACCAGAACAGCGGAAAGGCTTTGGAAACAACCAATGACCCAACGTGACTGAAGGATAGATGTTGGTTAAACTTTAAAAACATATAAAGCAAGAGTATACATGTTCTATATTCTGTCTGTCTACAAAGGCATCTTTGGTGAGTGTGGTATATAGGGGTTTGCATATGTGCATCTGGGAAACTGAGTTGTTTGAAGTTCCTGTTACCCATGATTCTTGCTCCCAGCAACACATATATTAACTAAGGAGTCCCAATTCTATATTCAGTCCTATTCCCTATTCAGCTTGAGCTTGTCCTATCATGTGAAGTTCTTGGGGGTCTAATGCTATGGTTTGCTGTGTTTACAAACTGATGCTTAGTGAATTTTCACACTACTAATTGCTAGAATGGAAACAATTCAAAAGGTGAAACTAACATGTTGTAGGTTTAAGAAAAACTGAAACTCTTCTCTTGCCTTATTAGCAAAAATTACATGATTGCTGTGCTTTCTGTTTGGAATCTCAGCTACAATTATAATAAAACTGGAGTTCTGAATGAACTTTTCTTTTGATAAGACAATTATCCTTGAAGAGTTAAATGGTACTGGTTGTTCAGAATTTAATAGAGACGAATTTCACTGTTCTCAATGTCCAGTTCAGTAAACAATAGAAAATTCAAAAGAAATAAACATAACTGAAGCAAGTTTATTTTAAAACTCATTTTCAATACTTGGCTTGATAAAGTATAGGTTTTCTATTTGCAGGTTGGTTTGTAAGAAATATTTCACGCCGGGCTGTGGTGGTGCACGCCTTTAATCCCAGCACTCGGGAGGCAGAGCCAGGCGGATCTTTGTGAGTTCGAGGCCAGCCTGGGCTACCAAGTGAGTTCCAGGAAAGGCGCAAAGCTACACAGAGAAACCCTGTCTCGAAAAACCAAAAAAAAAAAAAAAAAAAAGAAAAGAAATATTTCACATAAAATTACTGAGAGAGAAAAACATTTAAATATACTTATAATGAATAGCTTTAGTATGTTCCTATGCCAGTGCTAATAATAGTACTAATATCATTCAGACAGTCTCTGATGTTTGATTGTAGGGTTGCCACTCATACAGATTTGGGTATTCAGACCCTACAAAGCTTCTGTGTGCCTGAGCAAGCTGGCATGGGAGGCTGTTGGGTGCTGATAGACTACCATTTGTAGTGATGACACATTGGAGATTTTCAAGTTTTTTTTTTTCTTTCTGGATAATAGTTTCAACCAAAGGCTTACTCAGAACCTCTAAACAAAAAACATAGATGCCCCTCAACTGAAGAATGGATAAGAAAAATGTGGTACATTTACACAATGGAGTATCATTTAGCTGTAAGAAAGAATTACCTTATGAAATTTACAGGCAAATGGATGGAACTAGAAAAAATCATTCTGAGTGAGGTAACCCAGACCTAGAAAGACAAACATGATATGTATTCACACATAAGTGGATATTAGGGGTAAAGTACAAGATAACCAACCTACAATCCACAGCCCCAGAGAGGCTAGATAATAAAGAGGGCCCAAAGAGGGATGCTTGGATTTCCCTGGGAAAGGGAAATAGAAGAGATCTCCTGGGTAAACTGGGGGCAGAGGTGGGGGGAGATGAAGGGATGGGAATTTGAGGGAGCAAGTTGGCCAGGCTGGGTACCAGAGGCAGTTTGGGGGGTAGGTCTGAGGAAGAGAGTAATTAAAGAGACATCTTGATTGGGGGGGACATTTTGGGGTTAGGGAAAAACCTGGTGCCAGTGAAACTCCCTGGAATCCACAAAGATGAGCCCAGCTAAGACTCCTAACAATAGTGGAGAGGGTGCCTGAATTGGCCATCTATTGTAATCAGATTGGTGACTACCCTAATTGTCATCAGAGAGCCTTTACCTAGGAACTGATGAAAGCAGATGCAGAAATCCACAAACAAAAGAAAAGAGAAAGAAAAAGAAAAAGAAAAAAATAGCAGTTAGCTGAAGAGTGAATAGTTGATGTAGAAAGTGCACAGGGAAGCAGGGAGGTTGGGACTCATTTTTTTTTTTTTATTTTGCAATACAATTCAGTTCTACATATCAGCCATGGATTCCCTTGTTCTCCCCCCTCTCACCCCCCTCACCTTCCCCCCAGCCCACCCCCCATTCCCACCTCCTCCAGGGCAAAGCCTTCCCCACGGACTGAGATCAACCTGGTAGACTCAGTCCAGGTAGGTCCAGACCCCTCCTCCCAGGCCGAGCCAAGTGTGTGGTGGTATTTTACTTGTACTGAAATGTGATTTTTTTTTTTTTTTTTTTTTTTTTTTTTTTTTTTTTTTTTGGTTTTTCAAGACAGGGTTTCTCTGTGTAGCTTTGCGCCTTTCCTGGAACTCGCTTTGGAGACCAGGCTGGCCTCGAACTCACAGAGATCCGCCTGCCTCTGCCTCCCGAGTGCTGGGATTAAAGGCGTGCGCCACCACCGCCCGGCTCTGAAATGTGATTTTAATTGTATGTTAATAAATAAAGTTGCCTGGGGGTCAGAGTTATAGAGCCATAGCAAGTGCGTGGCGGTGGTGGCGCACGCCTTTAAGGACCTGGAGGGCGGTACATACAGGCAATGACAAGGCAGTCACGTGTTTAGTTTACAACCAATGAGAAGGCAGAACATCTAGAGTATTTAAAGACGTACACACAGGAAGTAGGCTTTTTTTCAGAGAGCTCTCTTGGCTGAAGCAGGATAGCTGAAGCAGGAAGGGTAAGGCTCTTAGTTCTGACCTCTTGGCTTTCTTCTCTGAATCGGCTCTGTGTTTCTTATTTAATAAGACGGTTGGTTACATCTACACAAGTGATTCTGCATAGGCCCCAGGTTTCAAACAGCCCACTCATGCAATGTGCACAGGACCCGGTCCCACTGCCTGGATGCCTCCCAAACAGATCAAGCCAATCAACTGTCTCACCCACTCAGAGGGCCTGATCCAGTTGGGGACCCCTCAGCCATTGGTTCATAGTTCATGTGTTTCCATCCATTTGGCTATTTGTCCCTGTGCTTTATCCAACCTTGGTCTCAACAATTCTCGCTACTTGGACTCCCAGAGATCCACCTGGAGCCTAGCCATGGATCTCTGCATCCAGATCCCTCAGTAGTTGGATGAGGTTTCTAGCACGACAATTAGGGTGTTTGGCCATCCCATCACCAGAGTAGGTCAGTTCGGGCTGTATCTCAACCATTGCCAGCAGTCTGTTGTGGGTATATCTTTGTGGATTTCTGTGGGCCTCTCTAGCACTTTGCTTCTTCTTATTCTCATGTGGTCTTCATTTACCATGGTCTCCTATTCCTTGTTCTCCCTCTCTGTTGTTGATCCAGCTGGGATCTCCCGCTCCCCCAAGCTCTCTTTCCCTCGACCCTCGCCCTTCACTACCCCCACTCATGTCCAGGCTGTTCATGTAGATCTCATTCCATTTCTCTGTCATTGGGTGATCCCCATGTCTTTCTTGGGGTCCTGTTTTCCAGGTAGCCTCCCTGGTGATGTGAGTAGCAGTCCAGTCATCCTTGTTCCACATCTAGTATCCTCCTATGAGTGAGTACATACCATATTTGTCTTTCTGAGTCTGGGTTACCTCACTCAGGATGATTTTTTTCTAGATCCATCCATTTGTCTGAAAATCTCATGATGTCATTGTTTTTCTCTGCTGAGTAGTATTCCATTGTGTATATGTACCACATTTTGTTTACCCATTCTTCAGTTGAAGGGCATCTAGGTTGTTTCCATGTTCTGGCTATTACAAACAATGCTGATATGAACATAGCTGAACAAGTGCTCTTGTGGTGTGGTTGAGCATTCCTTGGGTATATGCCCAAGAGTGGTATAGCTGGATCTTGGGGGAGATGGATTCCCAATTTTCTAAGAAATCGCCATATTGATTTCCAAAGTGGTTGTACAAGCTTGCATTCCCACCAGCAGTGGAGGAGAGTTCCCCTAGCTCCACATCCTCTCCAGCATGAGGTGTCTTCAGTGTTTTTGATCTTAGCCATTCTGACAGGCATAAGGTGGTATCTCAGAGTTGTTTTGATTTGCATTTCCCTGATGATTAGGGATGTTGAGCAATTCCTTAAATGTCTTTCAGCCATTTGAGTTTCCTCTGTTGAGAATTCTCTGTTTAGTTCTATAGCCCATTTCTTAATTGGACTGTTGGGCATTTTGATGTCTAATTTCTTGAGTTCCTTATATATTCTGGATATCAGCCCTCTGTCAGATGTGGGGTTGGTGAAGATCTTTTCCCATTCTGTAGGCTGTCGCTTTGCAATCTTACCAAAAGCAATCTACAGATTCAATGCAATCCCCATCAAAATATCAACACAATTCTTCACAGACCTGGAAAGAATAATACTCAACTTCATATGGAAAAACAAAAAAACCAGGATAGCCAAAAGAATCCTGTACAATAACACAATCTCTGGAGGCATCACGATCCCTGACTTCAAGCTCTACTGTAGAGCTACAGTAATAAAAACAGCTTGGTACTGGCATAAAAACCGACATGTAGACCAATGGAATCGAATTGAAGACCCTGACATTAATCCGCACACCTATGAACATATAATTTTTGACAAAGAAGCCAAAAGTGCACAATGGAAAAAAGAAAGCATCTTCAACAAATGGTGCTGGCAGAACTGGATATCAACATGTAGAAGGCTGCAAATAGATCCATATCTATCACCGTGCACAATACTTAAGTCCAAGTGGATCAAGAACCTCAACATAAATCCAGCTACTCTGAACCTGCTAGAAGTGAAAGTAGGAAGTAGTTTTGAACCCATTGGCATAGGAGACCACTTCCTAAATAGAACACCAGTAGCACAGACACTGAGAGAAACAATCAATCAATGGGACCTCTTGAAACTGAGAAGCTTTTTTAGAGCAAAGGATATGGGACTCGTTTTTTAAGCCACAGCAGGAGGTGGGCATCACATGATCTTTACTGGACAGAGTGCTCACACGGAATTGGGCTTTGATGGTAATATAGAAATAAGAAAGTGGCTATAATACTCAGTTTTTACAGGTGTTGACGATGCACACTTATGGCAAAAACATTTAAAAGCGACATACAAGACTTTAGTGTCTAGTTGACTGATCATTAATTAGTCTTTTATTTCTTTTCTCAACACCTCAGAAGACAGATGTACTTCAAATATAACAACTTTACACACTAAAAACTTTGTCCCTAAACAAATTAAGTACTGCCAACTAATATTGTGTACAACTGAATGTCTATCTCTAGCAGTCCTTTAACAGATAACAGTGGTCGTTATGAGGGTCCTGAGTTCGATCCTCAGAACCTGCACAATGGAAGAAGAGTACTGAGAAGTCTTACAACTTGTCCTCTGGCTTCCATACATCCACCATGGCACATGCATCTATGAGGTTGTGCGCATGTGTGTACATACACATGCACACAAATAAATGCAAGTGTAAAGTTTAAAGTAATCTTTATGATATCAGCTTCTTATGTTTCCTTCTAAGTACATCATTTCTCATCATATCAAAAGTAAACCTTTATATTATTTATTCTCCACCTAAGACAATTCTGCCTGGTTAATTTAATCGTGTGTGTGTGTGTGTGTGTGTGTGTGTGTGTGTGTGTGTGTCTATGATTTGCCTATACAAGATAATGTAAGCACTAAACAAAACAGTTTTAAGAAATGTTTGTTTTTCTTTTTTTTTTTTTTCTCAAGGAGCATACCATAAGAAGATCAACTTCATGTACACAGATTTGAGGTAATAGCAAACTAAGGGGAATTACTCTTCTTAGGAATAAAACTAGATATTTAAATACTATTTCTGTTTTCTTTGTGCTTCATATCTGAAAGCTTATTTCAGCTATTGCAATAGTATTGCAGGCTATACTGCTAGAACAAAACAAATAAAATAAATATGGCTCATTTATATTTTCCTGCCTTGTGAAATTAGCATTTAGATATGAAACTGAACAGTAATGACACCAGAACTAAATCTCCCCAATGTGTGCTAAAAATGCCATTACTTGTCTCTATTAATTGGAAATAGATTAACAAGCCCTAAATATATCAACAAAATTTAATAGTCATGTTCTATAAGAGCTCTTCTACCTTTTGCTCATTCCTTCTGCATTTTCTCCTAAAGTTTTTTTTATATTTTATTACATAAATTCCCCTGTGAATATATATTTATATTTAGTCTTTGATTGTTTTTAAACTATATACTATCACTTTCCAAGCATGCCTTTATTCCTATAACAGTGACTTTTTTCTTTACTTCCTCAGTCATTGCTCTCAAAGTGCTTGGAGTTTCATCCTCTCTAGAGGAAGAGGATATTGTAACATATTCCTAATTGCCCACATCAGGACACCTTTCCTTGGAGCCAATCAAAGTCCTGATTCCACTGTACCTACTCATTTTTCAAGTCACTTAGCAGACACTGTTAGAGCTTTTTTACGTTTGAAAATGTATTGTTCTTGTTTCTATAAGTTTCTGTCCATTTTGAAGGTCCAAAATGTCACCTGTGAAGCTGTCTCAGGTATACACTAGGAGGCCCAAGGATATTCATTCAAATCTAGATTACCATTTCTAAGGAAAAGCTTGGATCAGGGTCCAATGGAGCTTTCAAATCACATCACTAGGAAACTCAAATCTGTAAAAATAGAATTGTGCCCTAATGGTATGAAAATGGACATATCTAGTATATACACATACTATGTTTAAAGCTGTGCATATTTATCTTTGCAACACGTACATATTTGAAGTTAGAAAACACTATGCTAGACCACTTTTGATATAATGATGACAATCATTTAAAAAAAACTTTAATTCTCGTATCAATGACTATGGTTTGCATAAGTTTGTTTGGTGTCTTCGTTTTACATTTGATCTACTTTGAAAACAATATATTGTCTTATCTGTCTCCAGGGCAAGAAAAATTTGAAGAGTACATCTCCATTTTTAATTTTCTTTATTATTTTTACTATGTGTAACTGTGGGGTTTTTTTGTGGGGTACAGGAGCAGTTTGTGCATTTCAGTGCAAATGTCAGCAGAGGTCAGATGTGTTGGATCCCCCAAAGCTGTAGTTATAGGCAGTTGTGAGCCTGCTGGCGTGGGTGCTGGGAACTGAACTCAGGTTCTCTTCAAAAGCAGCAGATGCTCTTAACCACTGAGCTGTCTCTCAAACCCCATATATCTTTCTTTTTTGGGGGGGGGGGTTCTGTTTGTTTCCAACACAGAGAACAGAATCTGTGCATCATGTGTGTTGCATGAATGAATCATATTGCCTACTAGTTACAAAACCATGACAGTTTTTCTATGACTGATGTTGAAAAGAAGCTGGGCCCACACCTCTAATCCTAGCAATGGGGAGGCTCTGAAGGAAGAACATGAGCTCAAGGTTAGCTTGAGCTATGCAGACCGAGTCTCAAAAACACAAATAAAACAGTTAAAAGATTCTGTACTCAACTATGCTCAGAAAATAGGGTCAAGAGTGAAACTAATTGACTTTTAGATAAAAAGAAAAAGTTCTCTTTTATATTTATAAACCTGTAATTATTTAGTCAATGTTAATTAGTTTTCAAATCTCAAGTATTTGATATTGCTTTCTTCCTCCAGCTACTACTGCCAATTTTCCTTTAAAAATTATCACATCTTATTCCTTGCTCAGATTCCAAGTATAATTGTTCATATTTAGAAATAACACACTGTCAGAACTATATAAAACTGTAATTGTTAGATTAATTAAGACTAGAAGACCACCCACTTGAGCCTTGAATGTCTCCATGTTTTTCTCGTTAGAAGAATAGGAGGGAGGTGTAAGTGTTGGCAATAAAAGAAAAATTCTACTTGCTCAATCAAGATGAAATTTAAAATAATTTTGAATTCGATGCCATTTTTAAGAGAAACTTGTTTTTACTAGCAGACCCAGTTAGAAGTAAGGACTTTGTCCCTGGAATTAAAATATGGTTATTTAATATTTACCTAAAAGTTATACACATTTTTGATATGCAAAATTTCAGTCACCTCCCAAACTTTTATCGACAAAAAAACAAAAACAAAAGCAAAAAAAACCCAAAAAACCCAACTCTTTAGAAAGGGAATACTGGGCAGTGGTGTAGGCAATGAGCAATCACTCTGTGCCAAAACTTAAGCGCTCTGTCAGAGGCAGGAATGTTGGATGTAAAGCAGAGAGAACTAATTCCAAGGAAAGATCAGGAGGAGTTGGGCAACAGACCGTAGCTCTCTGCCTGGAAAGGACACAGGGCTTCTACCACTCACGGAAGAGAACTGGAGCCAACTGTGTTTCATCCTCAGATGACAGTTTAGTGAATTCTTGAATTATATAGATCTGAAAAAAGGAGGGACCATTAGATTGTAAGCTGGAAAAGGGAGATTTTGTATGATATAGCTGGCAGAGAGCTTTGTAGCCTCAGACATGCCTTTGTGCATGCTGGAGATGATGCAGACGGCCTCCAATGGGATAAGAAGACCCCTAACTAATGCTCTGGGTCCCTGGATGCAGAGATGGAGCAGATGCTTTCATCTTCTTTAGGGTTCTTCACTGTCATCAGAGGCCTTCAACCCTTATTGTCTTGCATTGGTTGGTTTTAGAAGTCAATCTATTTGTTTTCAATGAGCCAAATAATTCTGTACTCCAGGAGCAAGCCAGAGAAAATGACCCTACGTAGCTCACTGTTTTCTACTCTTCTCTAAATCAAAAGTTCACAGTGAGATCCCCAGAGGATGTTTGGCAAAGATGTGTAGTTTATTCATCTCTGTAATTTGACTAGATTTTTAACCCTAGATCAAGCTAAAACATCATTCGTTAAACTAAATATTTGGACAGTGTTTTCAGAGGTATTTTGTTTGAGTTTTGACAAGTCTCTCTATTCCTATAAAATTGCTTTTACTAAATTGAGGTTTGCTCAGACGTCCTCTGCTTACTTGCTGTTGACTTTATGGGTGAGATATATTGAATTTGCCCCAGCAAGCTCTTCATAAGCCCTCTGGGAGATTTCTTAGACCTTTAGCACAAGAAAGAGCTTCACTCTCCTAAGCAAATGACACACTCTTAATTTACCGACTATCTAAGCCTTTTGAATACCTTCTATTGTTACTAAACTTAATTGAAATCTTTTGGGAGAAATTTGAAATAACAGCTTTGAAAAAAAATAATTCATTACAATGGATTCTTTCTAGTTACAAACACACTTTTGTTGTTGTTGTTTACAGAGAGATGAACCAAACACCGGCCTATGTATGCTTCCCTTCTCTTGGAAGGCAGGTCCTCTAAAGATCCCAAAGGATCTGATGAGGAAGCAGACTTTCCCAGGCTTACAGCAGTCACTTCTGCTTATCAGCTACCAGCAAATGCTTCGCTTCGCAGCTATCCACCATAGGCCAGTGTGGGTCCATATGAGATTCTGGATCAGTGTTGCTGGGGCTAGAAGCTCCTGACATCACCATGACCTGCTTTATATCTGGTATCCAATGTTGTCATCCAACCCCAAACTGTAACAACTACTCCAGCTACTTTTGCACTGTTCAACCTGATAAAATATTTAAAATGGGTCAATGGGAAAATAGTCTCTAATCTCCAAATAAGACAATTTAATTAGGTAAGTTCTATACATTTGAAGCACGTGATACTTAAGACTTTTAGCATCCAGATATAAAAATGTCACTTAAAAATTTCAAAAATACTGATTTCATTACTTGACATACGCTCACGAACATACTCAGACATTAACCTTCCGAAAAATCTACCCCAAGCTAGACAACTCTCAATAAGTAAAACACATAGCAATTTACAGATTATCTTTTTTTTTAAATCTTATTTTCAAATGCCCAACACAGAAATGTACTTTGCTAGCAATGTGTAGATAGGAAACAAGCTCAACAGAAATGTGAGTTATGACAATAAAGATACTTCTAAAAATAACTCAAAGGGCTGGAAAGGTGTGTCAGCAGGAAAAGGCACTTGCCCTGGGAACCTGACCACCAAAGTTCAATCCCCAGAACCCACATGAAAGTGGAAAGAGAAAACCGACTCCTCAGAGTCATCCTCTGACCTCCACATACGCACTATGGCATATACATCTACACTCACATACCACGAATGCACACACATATAGAAATAATAAAATTTAAAAAATTTAAAACACAATTAAAATAAATCATTTAAAAAAAATTCTCAGGCAACAGGAGGGATGATGGCTCAGTGGTCAAAATGACCCGGGTTTGGTTCCCAGCACCCACAGGGCAATTCACAAACCTCTATAACTGCAGTTCCCGGGGATCCAGTGCCTCTTGTGGATTCCATGGGCATTTTATATACATGGTACACAGATATCCATGTAGACAAAGTACCCGTACATATGAACAAAATAAATACATGTCTTACTCAGAATTACTAAAACTTCATAAATATGGCTATTCAAAAGTTAATTTGGAATTCATTTTATAAGATTGGGATTACTCAGATGCTATCAAAAACCTAAAAATAATACTCTTTGTGGATACTTGTGCAAGAATGCTGTACCAAAGTTGTACCAAATTAATTTGATAGCATATTAAAAGAACTATATGCCATGATAAAGTGAGATTTATTCGTGAATGCAGGGATAGTTAAATACACAATTATCCGTCACTGTACTATATCAATCACATGAACAAAATAAAAGGAAAATTACATGATTTTCTTAGCTGACATTATAGAAGCCACCTAACAAGATGCAAGATCCCCTCATGATGAAAACAACAGACTGAAAACAGAAAGGCACTCTCATGGCACAATCAAATGTTCCTCTTGCCCAGAAAAGTAACTTGCGGTTTTAAATTTTTTAGTTTTTTATTTTATATGTATGGGTGTTTGGCCTGCATGTGTACCATGTGCATTCCTGGTGCTTGTGAAGTCCAGAAGAGGGCCTCAGGAGTTAGAGATGGCTGTGAGCCTCTGAGTGACCACTGAGCCACCTCTCCGGCCCCTGACATGAGATGTCACTTACCTATATCAAAGAAGCCCATGTTCGTTAAAAACCCCTGTGGTGAGCACTTACCTTCCAGAATTTTCTTGAACTCTCTGAACCATATGTCACAGTGGTCTTCACTCAAGTTAATGAGATCAAGTGTAGAATCCTTTAATTTGTTTAGTTGTTCCTTCAAGCAGATGAAGAGGGTGATGCCCAGCAGAGTGCCTTTGCCAGGCTGCTTCACAGAACAGCGCCGCTTCAGCTTTACAGAAAATATGTCTTCAAGTTCTAGGGACTCTCCGCTGCCCAGCTGATGACACTTGGAACCACCTAAAAAGGAATTAAACTCTCAGCCAAAACCATTGCTTCCCCGTTTTGATGCATGAGAACTATCTGGAACCCACAGAACCTAAATCAGTTATGACCTTCAGAAACTTCAAAGCACCCAACATATAAATAAATATACAAAGAACCATAGACAAAGCAACATTTTAGTAACAAATTAGCAGCATGACAGTGATTCCAAAATACTGAAAAAGTGAAAAACACTGACTTTGCTCATGGACATGACTCTATGATGGCTTGTGAAAGTAAAGGAAACACATATTACCTCTAAAGTCACAGGTGTGCATACGGCAGGAAAGCAGAAAGAACTATTTAGGGGGAAGCAGGGGATAACAGGAAGATGGTAGAGAGGATGGACAGAAGACAGTGGGGGCAATGAGTGAGAAGGATAATTTTATATATATAGTTATATTAATCTATACACATACATGACTTTGTATGCTAGCTTTAAATTTTATTTAAAAATAAAAAATAGATGGGGTTGGAGACATGTCTCAGAAACTGACAGTCTTTGTTCTTATAGAGCCTTCACAATGCCTTAATTCCAGTTCCAGGAGCTCCCATACCCTGTTCTGGCTTCTATGGGGGTCAGGCATACATGGAGTTCCTATACATATACATGCAGGCGAAACATTCATACACATAAAATAAAAATAATATTTTTTAAAAATTAAAAGTATATACATTTTAAAAAGATACTTTAAAAATCATGGCATGGAATTTTTATGTTTGTCTCTGACTATGGGTCAGAAAATAATTGTGGTAAAGGAGCTCTATTTACAAAGCTTACACTTACAGAAGTGATTTATACTTTGAAACTCAACTTCTGTGTCTGACTGTGAAGAAGAGTAGAGACTGGTGCTGTGGGATGTTCTGTATGTTAAATGTGTTGCTCTGATTGGTTAATAAATAAAACACTGATTGGCCAGTAGCCAGGCAGGAAGTATAGGCAGGACAAGGAGAGAAGAGAATTGTGGGAACAGGAAGGCTGAGGCAGAGAGATGCTGCCAGCCACCACCATGAAAAGCGAGATGTAAGGTACCGGTAAGCCACGAGCCACGTGATAATGTATACGAAGAAGCACAGTTGTGTGTGCACGTATGATTCGGGAGAAGAGCCAGCATGAGGAGTGCTAACACATAGGAAGGGCAGGAGTTCTGGAGCAGCCAAAGGCAGAGAAAGACTCTTTCAGCAGTGTCAAGAGTTCCTGAAGCCTGGGAAGAAACTTCCCAGTGAAGATGGGTGTACTCTGCAGCTTTGATTGCCAAGACTTCCTCATAAGCTTCATCAAGGACTGTGGCCTCCTCTCCTAACCACCCAATAAAGTATAGCCTGACTGCCCACTGAGCACATGGAAGCTCCTGAAAAAAAAAAAAAGGAGAAGAAAAATCTCTTTACTCCATGATTAGGCAGCAGGAAGATCAGGCAGACCCAAAGTCCATTTTTCAAACCTGTCACTCTCAGAAGGCTCAGGTTTCAGGCCTGGCTGCAATCTAGTGCTCTAATCTGTCAGTGACTTAAGAATCAACACTCTCACAGTATCAGTTCCATGGCCTTTTCTCTGAGCATCCAGACATTGTATGTCATAGGAAATAAGACAACCATATTACGACAGTCACCACCCAAACTGATCAATAGAGGGAACCTGTTTGACCCAAATGCCTTTACAAGTGAGTCATTCACACACACACACACACACACACACACACACACACACACACACACACTTTCCTATAGACACCCATCAAATAACCGCTCTCACTCTGCTAGACTTTTCTCTAGTACAGACTTCTCAAACTCCCAGTCTCAGGATGGATTTTCACATGTAAAAGATCAAAGGACCTCGCATAACTTTCGTTTCTATAGGCTGTATGTATCTGCATTGACTGTTTGGGAAATTAAAACTAAGTCACTTTAAAGTACACAAATACAAAGAATGCTTATCATCGCATTTGCTTCTCCTAGCCATCCAGACATTCTGGTTAACTGCTTAGGAAATAAAAGACATAATTGATGGTGGAGGCAGAGGGAGAACTCAAACTGTAATTATAGGCTATAGCACAATGTATTTACAAGATTCCAAAGAATCAACTTAGTCATTAGACCTAATGAAAAATGCAGACGAATATGTCTATATCCAAGAAGACTTAATAGGAAAATAGAAATCCCATACAAATTAGCATATTATATCTTTGAATAAGTTAGCAACAACTGATGCCAGAATTGAATGAAGGAGGAAAGCCATTCAAAATTTACTGAAAGACAAACTGAATAAATGGAGATACATTACGTTCCAATCTTGCAGGTCTACAATCTCACTTCAAGAATATTTATCATACAACTTTAACCAAAATCTCAACAGAAATTTTTAGGTTTCAGTGAGCAAGGAACCAATTCAAATGATTTGCAAGTTATCTTGGACTGCATTACCTAGAGAAGGGTTCTGCAAACAATGAAGACAATTGCCTGCCCTGGCAGGTATAGTTTGCAAAATTGCAATAATTTCAATTCTAGAAACAGAAACAAGTGGACCAGAGAAACATGTCTGTGCATTTGAAAATTCACTAATGTGACAATAGTGGGATCTAAACTAAGTGGAAATGAGTGAAGGTTGGTTGAGAGCTAATTAATCATTTGAAGAGACAAAGCCCCATTTCATAAATTACAGCAATATTTCTAGATCAGAAATTTATATAACCTTAAGTTTGAAATGTGTCAAGTATACCAAGACAGTCAGACAGAGAGATCAAGTTAGCTGGCCTAGGAATTATTTAATCACTTTAAAAGTCCTAAAGATTCATAAAGAAAAATCCGGAAGAGAGCAAAGGCCAAAGAGAGTCATTTGCAATACTTTCATGGAAAAGTACATAAAAGACTCAAGCAGGCATTCCACAAAAGAAGGAATGCAAATCGACCAACAAACATATGAAAAAGTTCAACCTAATTAGTAATCAAAGAAATGCAAATTTAAACAACAAGACACCACTCTGTGCCTTTGGGATCAAAAATAAGGCTGGGTGATGGTATAGCTAAAAGGAAGCAGCCTTGGTGCTGGCAAGAATGCGCAAATGGGTAGCTGCTGCGGGACATGTCGGGAGTATGTATCAAAAGATTTCCAAATGTTAATTGCAGCAGTATTCATAATAGCAAAACTATCTGAGGCCATGGTAGTACCCTTCAGTTGGAGGATGGTAGATTAAATCATGGCTGCCTTCTGTAGCTCTTAATTGAACGAGTGTCATTGGTGTGTCCCCACCAAGAAAGACATTGACACTAAGAAGAATGAATGTTTGCAATAAAAGCAAATTACACAGTTGTGGGGGGGGGGGGCGCACACGCGGAGGGGGGGGTTTGATCCCACTTACATAATACTCAGAAAGAACCCAAGAAATAGCCACAGAAAACAGCTAACAGCAGTTACCATCTAAGGGAGATAAGATCGGGAACCTGAGATTGAGTTTTTCTTGTAAATCTTCATTAGCTTTGCCTTTCAGTAAACAGCAGCACATGTAATTTTAAGTGTAGAAAGGAAAATATTGGAGGCATGATGGCTCAGTGGGGAAAGAGGCTTGCCCCCAAGGCTGACAACAAATTCTGAGCAAGTCCTGAAAATTGTCCTCTGACCTCCACCTGACACCCTCACACGTACACCCTGAAGGAAGAAAGGAAGAGATCGAGGGAGGGAAAACGCTTTTGTATGCATGGTTTTGATTCAGGAATTTATTTTTCAGATTTTATTCCAAAAGAATGAACAGTAACCACAACTGAAGTATAAAGAAAGCTCACCCACTCGTTGTTTAGATAAAACCTGGAAACAAGTTAAATGTGCAATAATAGAATGTGGGTTTCATGAAACACACTAATGTAGCAGAAGACTGTAGCACAACCAAAATTTAGCATTTTGATTAGACAGGGGTCCAAAAACACATCTTTGAATTCTGGTCGCTTGGGTTTTAAATGTTTTTATCTTCAAGGCTTTGGCCTAAATGTTTTATCATCAAAGTAGGTGGTGCTTAGCTGTACCTTTTTATTTGTTGAAGTTTGCAAGCTATAAGCAAGAGATCTGCTGGCTCTGGAAGACAGAACACCAGCCTCCTAGATGTGAGGTTAATGAAGGTCTCCCCCACTTCCCTGTGGAAAGCCCTCGGGCTAGCCTTAGGAAAGGCTAAAGGTTCTGGAGACTATCTGATGGGATAAACTGAAAATCTTAGCTCATTATTTCTCCTCAACCTCCACTCCAGGACACCCTTTGGACACTCTCGGGTTATACAAATTATTTATAACACAACTGAGTAAAAAGAACAAAAGAAAACAAACAATGTTGTAAAAAGAAGTGGTGATTCTGTGAAGACTGACTACCTGTCTGCATCTCTGTAAGGATTATTTTAAGAATGACTTGGATTCTTTTTATTCTACAAATGAATCAGAAAAGGGCTTTTGAAAACGAGGAAACTATTTTAAGCGCTGAACAAAAGGGTTAGATCTTAAATCTCTACTTGGGTTTCCTTCTCCTGAGGGGATGGGCTGCTTCACACTGGCCACTCCTGGGACAGTATCAATTTCTGACACAAGGAAAGCAAATGTTTTCGTAATGACATGTGAAAGCCATATTTCCATGAAAAACCTGACACAACCGGACTGTAAAGAAGAGCTCAAAGTAGCAGCAGAAGCAGCACTGGTTTCTTGGCATGTGTTTTAAATACAGCTTTACTTCCACCTTAAGGATACATGGTACCTTTGTTGGGAAAAACTCTGGAGTCAAACTTTATTTATAATTCATATTTGACATCAGGAGATACAAATACAGAAACAATCTACGGAGACACTGCTTTCAGGCTGCTAATGTTAGCTCCTCACACACCATGTTCGGCTCTGCTTGGTGGCATGTGGCTTATTATTTGAAATCTATTGGCTCGTTAGGATCATATTGGTTGTTGCTAGTCGCTTCAGAACACTAACTGTCCTCTCACATTACTTACAGAGATACTGGGACCATCTGTTCTTGCAAGGGATTTAAGTATGCGTCTATTGGATAGCACGCTATTTATTTAATTCAGTACCCACTTCCTATTGTATCTTCTGGGGGGGAGGGGGAGCCAATTTAATTACAGGGAATAAAGATAACCTTTCCTGGCAGGTTACCCTGTCACCATGAGAGCAAAGCAGGACTTGCTCAAAGTGGGTTACAGGGGTGAATAAGGAGAGCAAAGCCAATGATACTTAAGGATATTGAGCAAAGGTTTAACAAAAATAGGACAGTGAGTGGCACTTTTAAAAATATGACTGTAAGCCCAGGGCTTGTCTGCATCAATCTTGGCACATCTGCCTGATGCGGACCGTAAACAGGATTAAGGCTGGGTTTATCTGCCTGGTGCTAATTGTGCTCATACTTCCCGCACATGTCCACTTTTTAAAACACTGTCTGGAAAAAAAAAAAAAAGCCAGCCAGCCTGCTGCATAGATGGCCCCCACAACACCCTGGACACACACACACAGTGTTTTAGATGGTTAGACAACGTGACGCCTAACAGGTTTTTTTTTTTTTTTTTTTTTTTTTTTTTTTTTTGGCTCTTCAGAATTACTTATCTAATCCCCTAATTAAAAATACAAAATTCTGTTTGAATACACCACATACTGAGATAAATCTGTGAAGCAAGGGACCAATAAATTTGAATACACTCTAATTGTAAGAAGAAAACACAACGTAATTGTTAATAATCAGGTTAAACTAGGGTTTAGACAAATAGGGCCGATCCTGTAGTCGACTGAGAACCCGCCTCAATGCATTGCTCTCTCGGAGAATGTGGCAAAGTGTTTGTTAGCAGGGATGCTCAAACACCTAAACACACAGGCATGGCAAAACAGAGCTATGGAGAACCAGTATCCTTGTCTAGTAGAAAGATTAGGAAACTTTCATCTTATTTTGAGAGAAAACAGAAATTTCCAATCCACTACTAATCTCACATTTTTACTAGATCAAATTTAATATTAATGATTATTTTCCTGCTTGTGGGTTTCTTCCAATTATTTATTTCTGTCAAGTGTTAAGCACCTCAAATATATCTCTTAAGATTATAAACATTTGAGGCTGTAAAGACATTTTTGCATCAAGTTCACAATGAACTAATGGAAAGTCAAGAAAATTTAAATATTCTTCTGTTGCTTGGGTTTTAAAATACAGATAAAAATGCCAATTCTTTATTGAGAACAATGCCCACAATGTAAGAAGTGAAATAATTAAAAAACATAGTCTATATTTAATCATAATTATCACAAAATTGGCATTAGAAAATATAGTATTGTTAAAAAAAAAATTAGGCTATGACTCCCAGTCCCACACAATCTTCTATACTAAAGCTATTTCTTGATATAAAGTATATTCATGTTGCAGATACCTTGGCCAGTTCTGAGAGATCAGTTTCCTCTAAATCTCTGCAACATGAGAATATTTCAATTTTCTTGACTTTTCATGAGAGACATATTTGAGGTGCTTAGACTTACAGGATGCACAGGTGCGAGAGAACCTCTGTTCTATTAAAGATGGTAGTCCTCCGTTGTCTGCCATGTTGCCATCTATACTTGCGGTGAAAAACCAACAGTGGTTAAATGCCTGCTTTGGGCAAGACTGCGGACAAGACCATTCAATGTGACTAATAATCACCCGCACTCTCCACTAGTGGTTCTTGATGAGGAAAGAAAGCTATTCATTAATTTTTAAATCCCATGGGCCAGGTATACATAAAGCACTGCCGCCATGAACAAAAGTGATGGTCTTCTCCAGAAAAGCACAGATACCACTTGAGATGCTGCTGACCTCCCCGTTTATCATGGAAAGCCGTCTCTACATACGAGACCAGCTGACTGGGAATGTATCTCAGTGGGTAGAATGCTTGCTTAGCATGCATGAAGCCCTCTCTGGGTTTGGCCACGGCAACACATAATCAAGGGTCATAGTACACACGTGTAATCCTAACACCCAGGAGGTGGAGGCAGGAGGATCAGAAATTAAAGGTTATCCTTGGCTACAAGAGTTAAAGGCCAGCCTGAGCAAAAGACCGTCTGACCAGGAAGGCTGATGTCATTTGGTCATAGCTATTTTTGCCCAGTATTCCCTGGAAAATGAACAAAGCAAGCCACAGAAAACAAGGGAAAGCGCTGTCTATAATAAAATACAAGACTGTGAGGCTGTGACTCCAGTCCCACACAATCTATGCTAAAGCTATTTCTTGATATAAAGTTTATCTCAAGTTTTCTAAAAGATAGATGTTCTGCAGTGGGCTTTACAGTTTCTCATCGTAATGGAATTTTCCGGAGAGACTGGCAAGGATTATTAGTACATCTGACTTTTAAAAAGTAATCTACAATAAAATAAAATCTAAAACCATAACACAGGAGCCAAGTTTTCCAAGTGGTCATTTTATAAAAATCATGTGTGAATAATTGGTGTGTTCAAACAGCCGAATGAGATAAATGAATTGAAATCGCTCAGATTCTACATGGTAACTCAACTTTAAAAAACCAGCACTTAATGTTTTTTTTTATTAAGAATTTTTTTATTCATTTTACATACCAACCACACATTCCCCCTTTCATCCCTCCTCCTGCTCCCCCACAACCCATCCCCCATCCCCTCCTGGGGAGTCAGCAAAGCCTGGTACATTCAGTTAAGGCAGGTCCAAGTCCTTCCCCCTGCATCAAGGCTCAGCAAAGTGTCCCACCATAAGTAATGGGCTCCAAAAAGCCAGTTCATGCACCAGAGATAGATCCTATTCCCACTGCTGGGGATTCCTTAAACAGACCAAGCTATACAACTGTCTTACTTATGCAGAGGGCCTAGTCCAGTTCCATGCAGGCTGTGTTTTGCTATGGTTTCAGAATGATGGTTACAGGGAATATAGTGTTTTCCTTTCTTACACCCGAGTGAAGCTGGATTTTCCTATACACATCAACTAAAACAAATATTCGCAACAGACTGAAGCAGTAAAGGGAGAAGCCAATGCATTTCTTATTCCACCAGATGTTAATGAGATTCCCAAAACTATGAGACAGTGAAAACAGTATTGTTTGGGGGAAATGTCTTAAATAGATAAATAAGTGTGTTATTTATATTAACATGTAGTAGGCTTACTACTATCATATATTTTTTCCTGTGATGTTCAGTATCCAATCTAGAGACTTCTATATGTCAGGCAAACACTCCACTGCTCAGCTATAGCTGCAGACCTTTAACTAATATTTTAAAATGTCTTTAATTTTAACACAACAAAAATCAGTGGATTTAACTTATATGAATAACATCTCTTGGTGGTTTTCAATAATTTAACTTTGCCCCAAGTCGAATTTTGGGAACCTTTGATATATGTTAAAAGGACACAATCTAAAGTATATGCTTCAATCTCTTGTCACTCTGTATCAAATAGCTATTGTTTTATTGTTACTATTTGTTGATTGAATGGGTTTCTATATACTTTATGTATAGAATCTGGGGAACTATAATAACACTTCCAGTTTATAGCATGACTTTATGCAACATGATCAGGCTTTGTCATTCCTTCAGGAAGGGCACTCAGGTGCCACTTCTGCCGGGACCATTTATTGCTTACCTTATTGTCTTCCTGTCTGTCTACTTGTATTCATTCCTATGTCACTTCTATCCCTCTCCCTTAATGGAAACACTGATAAATCCAAGGGTGGAGCATTCTACAAATGATGCTAACAGAAGATATAAAATTAATGGATTCATTCAAATCTCATAATCAAGCTAATTTTTTGGCCTTATCAGTTCATATATGTTTGTCAAGTTGTACATGCTGGTAACTGATATCCCGCCAGATGCCTGTCAGACGGATCCTCTGTGAGCCCCAAGAGAACTCACTCTGCTAGCATGTTCATGCCCATCCCCATCTATGCTTTCTGTGTCCTAGTACTTCACTCAGTGCTTCAAAAATAGGTCAGTCTCCCAATAAATGCTGATTGTAAGTGCAGTCTTAGCAATCAAATGAATCTAATCCCACTACACACGTGTCCACCTCCGAACCTTTGCTCCTTCATTTCCTGGCAAATGGAAGGCCTTCTTGACTCTGATCTCTTCAAACATTAACCAACTCTCAGAGCCCATTAGCCCATTATTTCCAGGAATATCCTTCATTGTCAAGTCCTTCAAAATTCTATGGTCTAGAAATACTCAACAGTCACACACCAGAAGTTACTGGTAGCATTCCACTCATTTTCTGTACTTGTTTTTCACATTAATCAAATGATTCAAAACTTATGCCATAGTTATAGCTAAATTAGAATGTAGTAGTTTGAGGCAAACACAAATGCTCTATCCTTTCATTTTATATAATTGGACACTTACTCTATTCCAGACACTTCTTTTCTACATTAAAGTGCTATTATTTTTGTACTTGGATCTTATAGGCAACCCTCTGTTTGAGAATAGAGTTCCTTGTGTTTTTGCCCTTCGACTCGCTAGACTGGGACCTGGGCAACAAAGATAATGTCTTCTGTTAGGTCGTATATTAGCTACTTTCTCAACACTGTGACTTGATGCTTGATAGAATCAAGTCAAAGGAAGTAGGAGTTGTTTTGACGCACATTGTGAAGAACACAGTCCACTGCGACAGGAAGACATGGGGGTATGCCATGCATTGGCTACTTCAGATCCATAGTCAGGAAGCAGCAAAAAGAGATCATCTGGACAGAAGCCACCTGGGCTATACCATAAAGCCTGCTACCTCACTGCCCTCTAGTGACCTACTTCCTCCAATTAGGCCCCACTTCCTGAAGGTTGCACTACCTCCTCAAACAGTGTCACCACCTGGGAACCAAGTGTTGAAACACATGTGCCCATGGGTACATTTTACATTTAAACTATAATGGATTCTGAGGAAGGGAGTCTGAACGTGGGCTTGGAGCTTAGCCAAGATACTTCCATTCCACAGTCCAAGCCAACTCACTCTTCCTTTTTCTAGAAGACCTCAAAGCTAGTCATACCTTCTTTGCTTTCAACTACAGCATTCGTGTCAACCACTGTGATACCAGTGCAAGCTAGTTGTCCCTTGGACTTACAGAACTCACAGTGAGGCTATCATACAGCCTTTGACTTTATCCAAAAAGTTCTGCTAGTTAAAAACACTGAAAGACTCGATATATCCACTTCCATGTAGTTTCATTCTTAAGACTCTCATTTGAGCCTATGAAATTATCAGAATTGCTAGATAGTCACTTCTGGATGACTTGACTCCTCCCAAGCAGATTTGAGTTGTTGGAAGGCAGCAGACCCATTGCCAGAGAGATAGAAGAAGCCATTTTTTATCTAGAGGACAGGACTTAGAACCACACTGATGTTCATCTATGGACCAAAGTAACCAGGAGCAGGATGCCAAAATCCTGACCAGGAGTTAAAGTCTAGAAAAGAGGCATGAGCAGCCTCCTGAGACTTGCTCTTAGGAGCCCCTCCCTCTAATGCCGAGGCAAAACTGTGGGTAAATGGGCCACTGTGTGGCTAAGGTGGTGGAAGATAGGAAGGATGAAGGAACATTAAAGAGAGATTCCCAGAAGCCACATACATTGAACATCCAAAGCAAACATTAAATTCACATAATCCATGATCATATAAAGTATTTATAAACATTTATTTACTATCTGATTAGTATACGCAAGCCTAAGATTTACGGAAACAAAGGCAAGGGAGAAGTAATTGAATTATAGCTTATCATGTTATTTTTAATCCAACTTAATATTCAAGACAAAGTTCATGTTTATTTTTGATATGCTAAGCACTTTCATGATATGAGATTTTGTTTCATTTCTACCATTAAAAGCTTATCAATGACAAGTATATTTGAGTTTTGATTTGTTTCTGACATTAAAAATAGGAAAATACAATAGGAATGATTTATTAAGGAAGAAAAATATCAGAAAATTATAAAATATAGTCAAATTCACCAACACCGAATTATTTTCAGTTTCAGCCTAGAAAAATATATAATATAAACATATATAGTAAATATATGTTAATTAAAAACTTTAAAATAAGCTTTACATATTAAGCTTATTTTTATTTATTTTATTTATTAGTAAGTTGGTATAATCTAGACTCTTACCTACATGAAACACGTTACCTGCTACCTTCACATATGAAATAAAATCACATTTTAAAAGTCATTTCAGAATGAAACTAGAGGTCAGTTTTTTTTCTTTGAAAAGTGCTTAAAGAATTTAAAGAGTCTAGCACTAAAAACAAGTTTGATGTTTTTAAATGAATCCTACATGCATGATATTTATACGATGTGTTTCCCTTTAAAATAGTTTTTTTCTACTTTCTTTTATATAATCTCTACCACACAGTACAAGAGGCTGACACTAAGGATAGAAGAGAGAGTATTGCTTGATAATGTGAAATTTTTAAAGAAAGTAAATACTCTACATCACATCATTTTTTGGTACCTGTTTAGCTGGGCTATGCAGCAAGTGATGAACATAAAATGGCTGATAAGATTTCAGCCAGCCATCTTCTCCTCCGGGCTGTAATACTGCTGTCAGTTTTTTTAGAAAGATAAATTTGATATCAATACGATGTGACACAACTGCATCAAACCTTAATTTCACTCACAGTGAGAAGTCACAGGATTAAATAACACTGTGCAGTCTTTTAGAAAAGTTTATTGCTTCCAGATGGATTCAAGTTTCCCTTCAGCCCTGATTACATCTAATATGCACAGGGTGCCAACATTATAAAGGACAGAGTCAAAAATATCATTTATATAGATAGTAAGGGGCAGGTGGGGGAACTCTTGTTTTCTAAATAGGTTCTAGGACTCGTCTTGACTACTTTAAAGAAATAATAATAAACAGTACAATGTTTAAGTGCTATACTATTTAACTGTCTTGGATAATGAGTTTTCTATGAAAAAGAAAAAAGGAAAACCACAAATCTACAGTAAAGTAGCCATAAAGTGACTCCCAGCTCAAGCTGCATGCGCTTTCCCCCATGTGGGGTTGTGCCATGTGTCACACCGCATGGGGCTTGCTACCAAGATGCCCACCTGTGCCTGTGTGGCTGAAGAGGCTTTCATTTCACTAACAAGAACACTACTAAATATAAGCCACTGCAATCAGAAATAATGTTCTCAAAATATTGACCTCACATTAGAACCTGCCTGCCGATTTGCCTCTTACATTTACTGTTTGGTTTTATTTTCTTATACAATGCTAGTATCACTACACCAATGTTTGATTATATCTCCCCAAAACAAAGTGCTCTCCCATAGTATTAAATAAGAAATAAAGTTGCAAAAATAAATAAATAGCTGATAGACAGACAGACAGACAGATGGACAGATAGATAGATAGACAGATAAAACTGCATCCACTCTAGCTAGTCTTTGAGAGAAAGGCAAAGAAAAGATAACTTCTGTTTGAAAAGGGACATTAGCCAGTAGATTAGGAGTCATCCTCAAAAATACAGCAAAATTATAATAGGATTTCCACTCTTCTGCCTCTCTTAAGATGCTTAAAGTGTTCTGAAAAAAAAATACTGTGCAAATACTGAAGTCAAGTGACTATAAATAGCAAATAATTTATTATGTATCCTTAAAACAAATAAGCAATTTAAACCCAACTATGGTCCTGAAGCTGGAAAAAAGGGAAAAAAAGTATAATTTCTAGAAGTACATAAAAATTTTCCAGCTGAAGAAAGAAGAGTGGTTTTTATTGTAATTGCTACTCATGTCTAACTCTCCTGTGAATTGTCAGCAGAAACAAGACAAATATTACTGTGATAACTTATTATCTTCATTTTCTTTAGAGAGAAGTAAGTTTCTTGATGTAAGGGATACAAATGAATGTTAAAATGTCAAGTGAGGATTAAATTACTCTCAGATGTGATTTACAGTCACATGTCAAATCAATAACAGATCAATAAGAGAGTTCAACTAGTTACATTACAAGGCACTAGAAGACATAATGCATGAGTCATTTATCGACATAAAACCCATGAAGTATTTCTGATATTCCTAATACTAATAAATGCTTGCTTAACTAGCACCAATCAAATTGCATTTGTTTGCAATAACGGTGAGCTATCCTTAAACTGCTCACACCATCTTCAGCAAAGCACCATATTTAAGTGAGAAGTGATTTGTGTGTTTATATGTGCATATTAGAGGTGCACATGTTTGCATATAAACACAGATACTTATGTATGTGTGCATATGCTTGTGTGTAGATATGATTGTTTATGTGTATGCATGATTGTGTGTGCATGTACATGCATGTATTTGTGTGTGTGTGTGTGTGTGTGTGTGTGTGTGTGTGTGTGCTTGTGTGTGCTTATATGTGTGTTTAGGCCAAAGGATGACCTTGGGTGTCATTCTTTAGGAGCTGTCCACCTTGTTTTTTTTATTGTTGTTGTTGTTGTAGAAATACAGTCTCTCCCTGGAACCTGGTGCTTGCCATGTAGACTAGGCTACTGGGCCAGGCTCTGGAGATTCTCCTGTATCCACTTCCCCATTGCATGGATTACAAGCATATACCATCATGCCCAGCAATTTTACATAGATTCTGAGGATAAAACTCAGGTCCTCACACTTGAACAGCATGCACGTTACAGACTAAGCCATCTTCCCCAGGCCTAGAGTTTACTGTTTTAAAACTAACTTTAAATTATTTGTTTAGAAGAAGAAATACTCATAATGGATCAAAAATTGAGAGATGCTTGAGACAAGGATTATAGAAATCCTCACATTTGTAAACTCTTTACAGACTGAGATCTTCCTCCTCAGCCTAGACTCAGTAATGTTAATGTTTCCTTCAAAAATACTAATATTTGATTATAAGATGTTATCAGGGGCCAGTTATGTTAGCTACCTTACATACACCATATTAGCAAGTATTTAAACTTTAATTCAAAGCTAGCTCCATGGGTTTCCTGACAGAGCAGATGTAAAAGCCCTGTGTGAAAAGCACATTTGGGGTATTTTTGAAGAGTCAGAATGTGGTAGATGCTTGTGAAAAAGAGATAGAGAGACACAACATGCAAATAGAAAGATCAGAAGCTGGTCTGTGACTAGGAGTATTCAGACTATACTTAGGGTTTGGGATTTTACCTTCATTGAACAGAAGGATTATGCGATCTGATCCACAACTTTAAAGTAACATCTAGTGGCTTCTTCATAGAAAACACAGTGGTGAGAACATGGCTAAAGAGAGCTGAATAACAACAGTGGTACAAGACTCCACAGAGTCTGACAGTCATGGAGTGAAAAAGAAAGAGCTGAAGCTAGGTATTCTCTGGGTAGTTTGAGATGAGAGAACTAGAAGGAAGAATCCTTGCCCCCCGAAGTGCACCTTTGGGGGTTACAGGGGGACAGGTGGAGTTTTTGTTGCAGAACACAGTAAGTTCGAGAAGTCTACTCAAGATTAGGAAGGCAGTTAGTCCATAATATTCTGGCATGTTTTGCATAACTTGCTTACTAATTTAATGGCTAGCTTACTAATATAATGGCTAGCTTACATAAACTATGAAAGAGTTTAGGAGTATATTATTAAACGAGTCGTCCAATCTAGATTTAAAGAAATCATCCCAATTGATGTTCCCTCTTCTCAAATGACTTTAGTTTGTTGTCAAGCTGACTAAATAAATAAGTAAGCAAGTAAATAAACAAACAAACAAGCAGACACACTCTAACCAGGACAGTCATTCAAATTCAATCATTTCATAATGTTTCTGTAAGTTTCCTTTACTGGGAAGTTCTACATCTATTCCAAACCAAGATGGAATGGCTAATTTCTGGACAAACACTGATGATCATGTAGTACAGCTGAAATTTGTTTACAGTTACCTGGTTTTATGGTCTTGAGATTTTTCATGTAGATCCTGGATTTTGTTGTGGAAATACACACTGGCTGAGGAAAAAGGCATTCTCACACTGTAGTACTAGACCCCAGCTGCTCTGACACCACTGCTCTGAGCACTAAGATACTACATGGGGTAGCATGCCAACCCTAAAATGTGCCACTCTCCTTATTCATCACTGTGGCTTCTCAGACATGTGAAAACTATGCCATAGCAACAGAGGCAGCTTGGTTGCTAAGAATTTGAATCCAGGTGATGGCCTATGTGTAAGATGATTATCAATAACAAAATACAGGCTGATCATCTAAAATACACAAAAATAAGACACATAGCACAATTATGTCAGAATAGCCTTATGGTATAATAAAATCCATACTGGAGGCTTCATTTATTTTCAAAATCATTTTCTGGGGAAAAAAAAACAAACAATTCCACATTTAGGAGATCTTGATGCTGAATGGATCCATAGATTGTGGCCATGAACAAACTGAGATATTTAAGCCTCACACTCTAAAACCAACACAATTAACTTCTAAAATGTTGGTCAGGGTCTTCGTAACTTTGCAGCTTCCAACGTTATAAAAGGTTCACACAGTAGTTCTCAAAATGATGTCTAGACAATTCTTCTGTGACACTAACCTAAGTGGGTATGTTGTATTAAACAGGAAAGGGCAAAGAGGGGGCACTGACTTAGAATCAGAGGGAAATGATCAAATGCCACAGACACCAATGCTGAGCATGTCATAAGGCCAGAGAACTGCAGAGATAACTCTAGTCAGGGAATTACTGAGGTGCTAGAAAATCAGAGATGAATTCAGTTGTTTAGTAGGATTCTTTAGCGGTGGACTTCCTAAAACAAAACCAAGCATAATGACAGCATCTCCATGGGCTATCCCCAAACCTCAGCATCAATCTTTTAGGCTTTGGTGTCCTCAAAACATCTTGAAAAGGTTGTAGAAAGAACTCTCCCCGACATAAAACTTAAACAATGAGGCCTCTTCTCTGTCTTTTAAGGGAATGAATGAGCTGCTCTATACTCAGGTTAGTGTATTTTAGAAGAACTCTTACTGTTTCTCTAAAACACGCAGTGTGCAGTTACTGCTTACACAGGATTATTATAATCTAGCCTGAGTAGTTATTGCTGACACCAGCAAGGTAGTGTCCTTTGTTTGCCAAATTTTTGTTTTCCTAAGAACCAATCCTACTTCATAAAGATATGTTTCCAGGATACATATAATTATGCTGCGTAGAACATCTGTTGCTTTGTATTTCCAGAGCCTCACAGAGCCAAGATAAGGATGAGGTTCTAAGTCTGTGTTAAAGGGGAAATGACTAACAGAGTAAATGATTTAATACTCAGAGCAGCTATTTAAGAGAAGGTTTGAGCAAACGCCACGGTTACTTTTCACTACGTTCAAATACAATTAAGTCATCTGAATTATTCTGTCAGATTATTCTCAAATGGCTATTGTATTGTTTTTTAGTATCATGACTTGTTCTGAATCATCTTTCCTATGATTTCATATAGGAATCTAGGGAACCTTGTACTTGGGTGTCTTCCAAAGTTAGCCACCTGACATAAGAAATCACTTCTGATCAAATATAGCTGGGGAAAAAATACTGGTAGACTATTTTCTAATATTTCACCCTCAGGTGCTCACTGGAGTCAGGTAACAGCATGGCACTGCCTTTGAAAATGTAGGTCAGAATTCTGACTGGGCTCAAATGTGGCTTGCTCAGATCTGAATGACATAGAATGTCCACCTAGGTCACTTTCTCCCATTGCTGTTTGGTGATTTAGGTATAGAATCTTGTAGCCCCATGTAGAATTAGGTTTAGAATCGAGTACCTCCAAGAATTTTGCAACATTCAAAATAATTATTTACTGGTAAAACCTACATCTAAGACTTAGAGATAAGGGAATACTGATTTTGGTACCAAAATGCGAAATAAGTATCTAATGAATAGCAGGGGACCAGAGAGTAATCTGTACCTGATATCATCAATCATATTAGTAATCAAAGGCAAAGCATTATAGTTCGAAGTTCACACTTTGCTAAACATTTACATGAACAAGGGAAGTTATGACAATGCTAAAAGCACTCAAGGTTTTTTTTCCTCCCATTTCTCCAGTCTGTACAACCAAAAGACTTATGTTCGCCCTGGATTTAGAATGATCAGAATAACCAAGGTCCTCAGAGCCTATGCTGAGAAAACCTACTTAAAATGAAAAAAAATTAAAACTCCTTTTCCAAATTATTTCAACGTGCTTTATTTCATTTGGGAGCCCTCAACAACGCTTATTTCTTGTTTTGTTTGTTTGTTTGTTTTTATGCACTTTTAAAGCAAGTAACACTAGCCATTGTATTAAAATCAAGATAAGCCTTACCTCACAGGAGTAAAAGTTACTTGCAGAGTTGGAGAAGATTCAAATACAATTTTGTAGTAGACTCACCCATTATGGCTGTATGGCCCAGAATTCATACAACACCACCCAACCACCACCCAGTGAGACTGTATCTGAATAGGGAGAAATGAAGCCATTAGCTATTCTGAGGGGAGTCTCAAGGGAGAACTGGTATCCTTAGAAGACACACAAGATTCCTTGTGTGCTCTCACTCTCTCCAGACATAGGGGAAAGGCCATACCAAGACATAGCAAGAAGGCAGCTTCCCCACTGTGAAAGATACTTCATTAGAAATCAAACCTGGGAGACCTTAGACTTTCCGCCCTAGAAGTATGAGAAAGTCATTTCTGCTGCTTAAAACCATCCTGTTTGTGCTCCTTTGTTAAGGCAGCTCCTTTGTTAAGGCAGCTCCAACTAATTAGTAACCCTTCTTCCTTACATTTTCCCCACATTAATTTCTTATTCCACAACATTTCAAAATTGTCTTCACTGGGTGATCCATTGTTTTATCATGATACTGAAACACGGCAGCTACACAACTCAATCATTTCCCTCCTTTTGCTCTACTTTCCAATACCTCCCAATGTGAGTGCTGAAGAACAGTCAATACCAAAGAAGAAACACTTTAAATATATGTTTAGTTTATTATTGATTCTAACATTCAAGTTATACTGAGAGGCCGCTGAATTATTTTAAGTGGCAATTCATCAAGATAGCAAGGGCTGCAATACAGTCTGGTGACACAAAGATTAAGGTAACTAAGAACTTGTTTAAGAAATGAAAGTATCATTTATGATATGACTCACAGTGCTTGCCAAATGGGTCAAGCTGAAATCTCTTGAGTCCTTGATATTCTGGCCCCAGATTGCCACTGTGTTTTTTTTTTGTTGTTGTTGTTTTTTGTTTTTGTTTTGTTTTGTTTTTTAAAGTCTTCTACTAGAGCAAGAGCTTCTGAGCTTCCAAATCCAAGAGCTCCTACACTGAGTTTCTAACAAAGTCTAGCCTGCAACTAAACGGATCTGTAGAGGTGCATCATAGCCCCAAAGTAACATCCTAGAACTATAGTCCCTTAGACTCCTCAACTCATGCTTCTTTGCCCACAAATGCAGTCCTTTCCTGATTGGAGGGCTGAAGGAAAGATGAGGGAGTTCCTAGATGGAGAGACTCTGCCTCGTGCAAAGTATGACCCCAATTTTAGGGCACCCACCTTCAGAGGCTCATATGTGAATGACTTTCGAAACTCATAAAAAGACTCCATGGTGTAGAAAAATGAAGAAGACTGGGGTTTATTCTGCATTTTTTCCCTAAAATCAACATGGTCAGATGTTTACATTATGATTTTCCCTAACCGTTTCTAACCCTTGCCAGTTTCAATTTAAACCATAGTCTGACATAAAGGACTCTAGCCAGACATCTGACATACAAAATGTAAAATACTAAATAGAGCAGTAATAAGGTAATAAATATATTGTGGTGAAATGATTAAATAAAACCATGTACATAAATTTTACATACATGGATAATTTAGTACAAAATAAGCACGTTGCCATTTAAAAAGTGTTTCCATGGCTCCACTGCTCTTACCTAAGTTTTGTATCTTTGCCTTTTAAATTTAAAATAGGTATTGACCTTATTTACTCCTATATCATCATTCATAAACTTTAAAAACCATTATTAAAATTCAGTGCTTACAAGGACCCTTTAATTTGGAAATATTTATTATCCTAAGGCCCAACTAGATTTTTTTCACTTATACATAGGGATCAGAGAGACAAAAGAAAGAAATCCAATTATTTAAAGCAGTAATCCCTTAACACTAGGATTTTGTTTTAATTATAAAGAGTGTGTCTTATTAAAAACAAAACAAAGCCTTGTCCTTTAAGGGAAGAAACCTGATGTTTCTCTAGTGAACATGTAAACAAGACTTCCTAAATAATGCTTAAACAAATTAATTTTGCTTTTCTTCTATTTCCCATGGTATTATTGGATTTTTAAAAGAGCATCAAATAAATAATTACAGGCCCACCTGCTCAGGGTAGCTATAAGGCACAACACAATCTTAATGGGAATATGTTGCTTTCTATTACCCCCATCCTTATGGATAGCACAGACAAAATTCACCATGTTGAAAGCTAACCAAAGTATAGGAAAGAAGAATTCATTGAAAACAGCTAAGTAGTCTTTTATACAGCAAATACCACTCTAGATACACAACACCTGAAAACCCTTTCCAAGAATGTGTCCCCAAGTCTTCTCACTCCTCAAATACCTTGTGTGGGGGAGATGGTTCAAAGAAGTGGATATGAGAAAGTAAGCCATCTACTCCTCAGGAAGCAGGGAGTCACTGGAAACGTCTCTTACTCAGTCTTGCTTCAGTTGTACATGGAGACAAACTAAACCACAATTTGGGAAAATGATATTCCCTTTGGATTCTTCCCACCAGCCCACTTAAGCGGTTGAGTGTTGGGCACAGAAGGCTGAAGCAGAACCCTATTTCTCAAGGGACACTCCAGTCCCTGGCTCTCCTATTTCAGGTCCAGATGAAAAGCTACTCAGGCACTCAGCTTCACTTGGGTCTTATCATCAAAACCAACTCTTGCGGCGATCCTAGTCCAACCACCCCCTGCCCAGTAGAACTGAGTTTTTGATGAGAAGCCACACAGACGCCACCGCAGCCAACGGTGAGCCACTAGAGACAGGCACAGAATGTGATGTCAGCCAAGTGGTGGCAAGCCATGGAACAGAAGGTTATTCTAATGATGTAAGCCACCCAAGGGGCAGATAGGGACCTAGGGAAGCCAGGGCTACCGAATGAACACGGAGATGTAAATGATGGCACTGCTGATACCCCGAATGTGAAAAAGGCCAGTGGCGGAGACAGAAAGGCGATCAGCAGAAAATAAGAGTGCACTGTTCCAGCCACGTTAACACATGTTGTGAACAGGACCATAACCACTATGTGTGTGTGTGCTTTATCAGGTTCAGGTTTAGTGGTAAGTGTGTAAGTGTAGGTGACACATTTAACTAATAATGTCCTCTAATAAAATAAGATGGAAAGTCTATTCATTTTCCAGCAAACAAACAAACAAACAAAAAAACAAAAAAACAAGGGCACATATTACTATTCAAAGGAAATTTGGGATTTTCATTTCACCAATATTCTAGATTCACTTAAATGCCACAAAAAGATGACATATTTCCGTCTTTGAATAAATATGATCTGTAAATAGAGGAAAACAGAAGATAAAGGGAAATGGGACCAAGGGTAAAACAGAGGTTAAAAGGAAATGCCAGTGTAAGTTCTGAATTCCTGCTGTTCTCCAGCAAGGCTGGAGCTGCGAGCCTGAAGGAAGGGCCCCTAGGCTGTCAGTCAATGACCTCTGCTGTCTACAAACTACTCCAGTGCCTGTGAAAACAGATTTCAACAATTGCTAGCCTTTCACTTCCGTTTCCTTTGCCTGACCTTGCAAATCGCCAAAGACACTAAAAAACACTAGCAATCCAACAAGATACGAGCTAACCAAAGCCAAATCACTACTAAACATATGTGTTGTCATGTTTACAGGACAGTGTCAAGTACGATGGAAAGTAATCTGCAGTTTCAAATTAGGAATCCTTGAAAATCCATTAAAAGAGCATCTTTTATTTTCAAATGTCAATCAATAACACAGTTGGAAAAGCAGTCACGAAAGGGGCGTTTTAAAATACCATGTGTAGGTAGTATCTATTTCTCTGCTAATTATGAGATAAAAATGCTGGCTCAATTTAATTTTTATCAATATATAAAGCATAAGCTGAGACTAACAGTAGAATATTATATATTTGTATTTAAATGTGACTGAAAAACTCAAAAACTTAAAAAGGAAACAGTAGATACCACCACAAAACTAGCAGATGTTACTTAGGGTCATCTGTACAAAAACATAAGCATATGCTAAAGAAATCTGACACTATCGTGGAATCAGTTGGTGTCTAAAATAATAGCAGCTCCTTATGTCAATGTGGTAATATCCGTATCAAATGCACAACGCATTATGTTGCAACAGTGTATGCAGACAAAAGAGCATGCTAGCAGAGGTAATGACCAGGGTTCTAAGTTGGAAATGGAATACAAGGTTATTTCCAGGATGTAATATTTGCGGTGAGTTGAAAGCGATGCATGGTTTGAATTTTCAGAGTTGGCATTTCACCAATCTTACTTTGAGTTTTATAAAGGCAGAACAGACCACATAGCAGTGTCTGAGTTTTTATAGGGACCCCCAACGTGGTTTTATTTACTCAAGAATAATACCAAGAATAGGTACTATTCTTGAAGCCAATGACAATACTAAGTTTAGAATATAAACAAGAATCCCTTTACCGATGGTTTTAGTGTGGTGTCCATATCTATTGGCTGAGCAATATGTAACTACTGGCTCAATATCTTAATGTAAAGAACCACACAACCTAAGAAGTGCAGCATCTACTTCAACACAGAAGGCTGAGAACTTCTATGGTACTACTTTAGGCATAGTCATATCACCCAAAAATGAAGCAATGAGTAATAAACACAATAGATACTAATTAAATGTGTTGAATAAGGACTTTAAACACTCAAATCCAAAAGGCATCCCATAGCTTTCCTTGTTAGGATTCATGCTGTACTCCTTGGGTTCCAGAACACATCATTTCCCACACACAACAAGATTCACAAGTCCTCTAAGCACCTGAGATTCTCAAGTACCAAGATGACTCCAGGGAAACAAAAGTTGACCCATAAAGACATTGGTTTTCCAAGATGTTTCCAGCACCAGAGTACATTTGGTCCTGATGCAAAGCTTTCAAACAACCTGAGAAACGATAGCTCTCTTCAGCTTTAGCTTTAGATGCTGAAGACATTTGTTTCTTGAAATATGACAAACGTTAAACTTAATAAAAGTAAACAACTTTTATGGAAAATTTAACCTCTACATTTTTATGAGCGTTTACTATAAGTATTTAAATGAAATATTTAAATATATGTGGGATATTAGTGGGGCTGTTAAAATATATGACATCTAACAAAACTTTCAACAGTATTTATCTGTATAATGGAACATCACAAGAACATATTGTCACCTCTTTTTACTTTCAAAGCATAAAAACATACATAAAATATAAGAAACTCCAATCCATGGCAGCAGCTTCCCACTGCTATTGCTATTACTCTCCCTGCACTGAGGGAGATGATAATTTGAGTAATACGTTTGTAACATCCATACATTTACAACTGGGCTAAACATTAATATTTACACTAAGCCAAAATAATAAGATTTTAAGAAGTAAATGAACTTTTTATGATCTTAAAATGCTATAGTTATTTTCTATATTAAAAAATGACATATTTACAAACTGCTATTTCATGCTTCTACTTTCCATGATATCAGCTGGGAATGTTCAAAGATCATAACCTTATCAACATCTAATATTATTTTCTGAACGTAAAAACCCTAAGCTGCCATTATTCCCAAGCAGCAGCCTCCATTCCAATAAGAATCAAGATACAGGCAGGAGAGACCCTGAGGCCTCTAGACCTTAAGCTTGATGAGGTTCGACTTACAGTCTTTCAGAAGTGATTCCTCCAGCTTATGCCTTGTTCAGGCAACTTCCCTTCTGCTGGGCATGTTACTAATCCTTGACACATTTAATGCAGGGTCTTTGGGAGGATTTGTAGCAGAAATAATGCTTTGTAGTCTTATCATTTGCAAATGGATTTTAGCAATATCTATCATTTATAGATTACCTACACTGAAAAAAGGTGTCACCATTGCAGCAGTTCTTTTCCTTGAACCCTACATCCTCCAAGCTCTAGCTGTGATAATTTCCCAGGCGTACATTCTCCCTGTCTTCACACACTGCCTCTTGGTCCTCTGATATACTAGCTATCATCCTCCTCGGTAACCCATTGGTATATCCTGCCTGCTACCTTGTTTGCCATTCCAAACCCAAACTTGATTTCCAAAAATTAAAACAAGAAAACCTTGATTTCCACTACATTCAGCCTGCACCACGCCTATTTAACATTCAGGATGAGAGAACATGTTAGCCCTGTATTCAAGTTTTGTATCATTACTAACAGTCACCTCTCTATCCTTATAAGCCTGCATGATTCTACACACACCATGTACGTATTCTCCAAATAAGCACAAGCCTTCCCAGCATGTTCTCAAAAAGTTCTCAGGACTGTTTCCTTCTCCCTTTGTCGATGTTGCTAACTCCCAGTCAGACTCAGAACCCATCCTCAAATTCACTCTCATCATATTGTTTCCCTAGTACTCCTTCTGCCCTTGGAACAGATGGTTTTCCTCTTTCTTTAGCTATTTGTCCATGATCATTCACAATACCCTGTAATACCTCTCCTGCACAAAAAGTAAGTTACCAGGTTATTATCTTGCTGGTATTCTTCCAAGAGATTATATATGCCTTGAGGTAGAAACTGTCAAACTGATTATGGTGTCTATCAGAAACCCCAGCACACAGTGAGAACTCCCTAAATGAACTAAAAACAAATGATTTAATAAGAGAAGCACAAATTAATAGTATGCTGAAATACCATTTCTCATCTCTAACACTAGTTTTGAGGAATACTCCTTTGATATGATGACATAAAACTAAAAAGCATGATGCATTCAAGGAATTTGGGAACCTTGGGAAAATTTATACATTTACTCTTCAATTCTACAGTTCACTAAGACTGTTTCAAAGGCACGCTGGGAAAAGTGCAGAAGTGATGGCACTTGGTCCTTCACTACACACTATTTACAATGCCAAGTATCACTAGAAGTTCAAACCATGAATGGACATCTGCTCCAGTGAACTATGGGACACACTGGATAGTGTCAGGTAAGAGGAAATGGCTCTCACTGCATCGTGCTCCAGAGCACGCCACTACAGCACACTATAGAGAACTCTGCTGAGTGGGAAGATGATGCATGCTGTCACGTATTTTAATTTTCAAAGGCCAGTAAGGTGGGCTCATGAAATATATGTATGCTTTCTTATCTTAAAAAAGTAAAAGATTAATCCCCAAACTTGGAGAAATGGCTCTGTAATTAAGACCTAGTGCTGCTCTTAAAGAGAACCTGAGTTACATTTCCAGCACCCACCTTGGGTGGTTCACAATTGCCTATACTTCCCACTCTGGAGGGATGCTACACCTCTCACCTCCACAGACTCTTCACTCAAGTGAACAAACATACACTCAGACATGCATGTATACATACAATTAAAAAATTTGAAACTAAAACTAAATAACTTATTAAAATTCCCATTTTCTTCATTTACTCAGAAATTACAAATGGACAGAGAAGTACAACAAACTCTCTTGTTAACTGTCTTATATGCCAGAAGGCGGCATACAATCTTCTCTTAAAGGTTTTAGGATTAGAGTTGGGACTCTGAGTCTTCATTATCACTATGTTGTATATGAGACCAACAACTCCTGAGGGTGCTAGGAGATTCTAGATTCCCTGAAGAGGCAGCATAATAGGAATTGTAGGCATGAGGATCAGGTTGCAAACTTTGAATCCAATCAACTCCATTACTAGTAAGGCTTGAGGCAAGTTATTTAATGCCAAGAGTATTTGGGATAAAGTTCCCTTTTAGACTTCAAAGTCTTGTTGCAAAGGTTAAGCAATATAAAACACTTAACACAGAACCTGGTGGTATAAACACTGATTGATGTGTGTTCACTATTTGTAGCTAAGCATAGGGTATTGTTGTATAGCAGCAGTAGAAGTTTGCACAATACTGTTTCTGATGCAAAATCTTGGAGCATTCACAGGAATCCCCTGCTGCCAGCTGGTATGTTAGTTTAGACTTATCTTTGTGCTTACTGTAAGTCCATAGCATTATACCAATGATATAAAAAAATAAAATAAAATAAAAGGCTGTTAAATATTTACTCTGTGTGTGTCTGTTTGCCTGCCTGTATATTTGCGTGCCAAGTCCTAGATTTAGTCGTTTCTTACATTGAGAATCCCTAAAGTCTTATTTACAGGTCAAACTTTAGCATGAGGCTCAGTTTCCAGCAATTCCCTCTCCTTCATGTCTTTCCCCATCTTCCCTTCACACGCCCTAACTCTAGGAATCACAAGAGCATAGGAAGAATCATAGTTACTAAGAGTTCCTTTTCTTTGGTACCACACATATGTATTTATGTGCATGAGGCATAACTCACTCCCTCAGCATGCAATGCTCTAGTGTCAGCCCCACACTTCTAAAACTGTGCCAGGGATTCAGTCATACAAAACACTTTTGAGGGGACTGTGTTTAAAACTTGGCCATGCTTTGCTGAATTGTCAACATAATCCGAAGTGTTATCATCCGGTCACAAAACAAGCACAGGATTGTGCTAGTAAGACCTCATAATTGCAAGGAGTTGTATCTGCTATGTTCCTGGTCCTCTTTAACAACGATAACCCACTCTGTCAAATTGCAGTGGGTTAAAAAAATGCCCCAGCGTAGGCAATCATCTCCTACATCCAAAAGTGCTCTGTTGTCTGTACCCATTGCTTTGGTTCTTTGAGTCTTTTTCTTTGCCATGTGTATATTTCTGCAGTCCTCTGCAGGACCTCAAGCTCTGGACAGTGCCATCTGGATCATGTCTTTAATCTACTGACCTTCGCCATCTCCAGCCCCGGAGTGACTCTCACTGTATGTCCCTGAGGGGCCGGTGAAAGATTTGTCTCCTCTCCCAGGGGGCACTTGTGTACCAGTCCCATTTCCAAAGGGCCCACAGGAGTAAAGATAAGGGGGAGGAGAAAGGAGAACAAAATGGGTCAAGTTTGAAAGTGTTGTTTTGGGTTGGTACATGGGCTCTTCATCTTTTGGAATTTCACAAGGTCAGAGTGGTCCGATAGGATAATGACCATTTCAATTCAGTAGCAAATTGTCAAATTTCAGGTCAAACAATAAACACCATGACTGTGGTGAATAGTAGAATGGCTTTTATGCATTTAACTCTATCACTAGTCAATTAATGCACAAATAACAAATGCCATCTTTTATACACAAAATATTTAAAGTAGCTGCCACTTTAGCATTTCCAGATTCAGAATTGTTAATTTTTTGGTTTGTTTTGCTTCTGATTTGGGTCTGGAGCTTGAGCTCCCCTGCCTTGGTATCCTAAGTACCATCACACACCCCCTAGCACTCAATTGCTTTTCTTGTTGACAGGCCACTCAAATTGCATGACTCTCCATTCTATGTTGGGGTAAACATTTTGAAAATGATACCTTCCTGTGTAGACATACACACTAAAATTAAATCCTGAGAATAAAGAAAACTTTTCCTCTTTCTTTTGTTCTTGGCCGTACCAGGGATTGAACCCAGGGCCTCACAAGCATTATCTCCCTGAGCTCTATCCCTAGCTCAAAAATGAACATTCCCACTCTCTGTTTTATCACAGCATTAGCTAATGAAGTTGCCACCAGCCTCTTGCACATATTAGACTTAAATAAATTAAAATTCAATCTTACTTCCAATTTTGTTCTTCTGACATACTAGTCATGTCTCTGTTACTCAAATAGCTACTGGCGGGGGGTGGGACCTGTATTGGCCAGTTCAAAATGCAGCATCCCACAAGGTCTGACTGGCAGTCCTACAGTGGAGAAGTCACTCTATATTTGTTCTATGTTATTGTTGTTTGTTTTGTTATGAGGAAGATCAATTTATCTTAATAAAAAACAAAAATCTTGGGCAATATTTATAGGGTAAATAGACATTTTTAAAACCTTGTTAACAGGTAGAATACAGTCAAAATGTAAAGTTGAATCTTCAGATCTGTGTTTTAAGAATTCCTTCAAGTTTGATAGCTTTGGAACATACCACACTGAGGCATTTTCTTGTTAATGTGTAGAATGACAACTCAAAGCATTGTGTCTTACTAATTACTGCTTCCCTAATTCACATGAGGAATAGGTCATTTTGGGGGTTAGCCCCTGCTTCCATTATTTGTGACCACACGGCCCTCTGACAGATGTCTCAGTTTGGATGTACACAGCAGAGCTCTGGGTATCTGTTTCGCTTACATCTGTTCCCAAACAGCTTAGGCAGATTAATACTTAGAATGTGCCCTGCTCAGCTAAATCTCAAGTAATCACCAACTCCCATTGTCTTCAATATAATCATTTCTTTTTCCCATGGTCACATTTTTCTGCATTACCTTTCTTATTGCTAAATTTCCAGTAAGGAAATGTGTTTGTATCAACAACTTATAGATGGGGAAAATCACTTCTGCTCATAACAAGAGATCTTTTCAAGACTCTGTTATGAAGCCTGGCTTTCTTGGATTTTACTGGCCATTGGTCTAATTCAGCTGAGCTCAGAGTGGTGGTGGGAATTATTTTGTTTTAAAGAAAACAACTTTACATTGTGTCAGAGATAGTAAATGTGTAAAAAATAGACTTGGGAGTTATGATTGGAAGCTGAAACTCTCATTTTATATAGAAATGTTTCAAACATGATATTTTAATGTTAAATACAATTATAGAGTCTGCTCGGAAGTTTGGGAGAGGCCACGTGATCATAAAACAAAATTAAGATGATATGAGATGTACCTTCTGTCTATCGTGAGACATCGACTAACAAGCAGACAAGGCTTGTGAAGTGGCCCCTGTCCATTTCTCATCTCGCCCTGGTGCCGGGGAAGTGAAGTGTATCCTGTTTCCCACATGGTTCTTCTAATGAGAAATTCACTCAGGTACAAAGTTTCCGTCATAAAACAAAAGCTTCTACACACACACACACACACACACACACACACACACACACACACACACACATCAAAAGCCAAAACCCATTGGCCATTCAAACCTTAGTCAGACTTATTTTATTGGATAAAAATGCCCTGGTTTGTATTCTTTAAATTACAGAGTCACAAGTGATCAGAACTGGAGGTCTTTAGAGACTTTGGTATAATGCAAATCCTTCATTTTGCAGGTGAGCAAATTGTCTCTCAGCCGGGTTAGCTGATTTGTTTAAGTCAATTACACACTTGCAGGCTCAGAGTTAAGACCTAAAAGCCTTCTGTGCCCATGCCTGAAATATGCCATATACCATATATGCAAGCAGATGCCAGAAATGTAGGGGCTCCAATAATATATTCTCACACACTTCAAGTAAATTACGAATTTGGTGAAAATCCATTACAAATCATGATTTGTAATGAAAATCTGAGTGACCTTCCCAGGCCAATGGTGAGATTTGCTTTGTGAAATTTTTGTTTTAAAATATCATATATTTGTACAGGTGTGTGTCATGCTTTTCTGTTCCCTCAAATCCCTCACTTCAGAGCAAAAAGAAAGAACAGAGGAGACATGTTCTCAGCATGAGAAGCATTGGGCTTATTGATACATGCCACAGAAATCTCTAAATACATCATTTGTAAATGAAGTACAACTAAGCTTGATCTAGCCTAACACCCCCCATTCCTTGCTTTCTCTATCAGTCACTTTTGTTTTGTGGATAAGAGATAACATCTGATCACACAAGACAATAGAACATCTTCATTCTTGGAATGTACAAAGTGTTGTACCATCTACTTCTATCAGACACTCCAAATTAAAGATTGCCACTTAACAAACACATGCTCCTAGAAGTGAGTCATTGGTTGGGACAGAAAACAATGCATTAGGCAATCCTTACTGATGAGAATATTAAACTCTGGAAATATCTGAGCTAGTAAACAGTCATAGTATAAAACGGATGAATTTCAACAATTTTGGCTATACGCACTAGATCTACAAAAGACTAGGCTATCAACAGTCCATCATGGATCCATATCAACAATCCATCATGGATCCAGGGGAAGTCCATAGAGCCCTATCCCTACCAGTTGAGCTACTGTCTACTGATGGATTCTGAGGGAGGAACAGTCACGTCTTTAGTTGTGTCGCCACTGAGGAGCCCACCAGGGCTAGATCCAAACTCATAATTGCACAAATGATGCTGGGAAAATTCCGTGGGCCTCAAGAATTTAATGTTTGAATTATAGGTAGGAGGGGATGTTGATAGGGATAAGAGAGACTTTAGAGGGTATGACATTACAATAATCAGAATGTACCTTATACATATATGAAATTGCCAAATAACAAATTCAGTAAAAGTTAAAAGATAAATAGGTAAATGTCAGTTGTATCTATCTGCCCACATCTTTCTGAGCTTCTCTGTAAATCTTGGCACTTTATACCCAGTCCTAACGCCAGGTGGGAAAAGGCCTGCATTAGGCCCTGCACCTGACCTGCTCTTTCTTGGCAGAGTCCAAGTCTTGGGTTTATGTGACCAAAATTTATGTTTGGTCTCAGAAATCTCACATGACTCCACTCTCATTTCTTTAGGATACTGCCACCTTCTAGGTCACAGGCAGCTCCTTTGTCAACTACCTTATATCAGCAAGAATAAACCCATCTAAGATCTACAAGGAAAGCAGTCATAATTTGTGGTTCAAATCAGAAGATCATTAAGGACCATTGCAGCAATAAATAATATCATTCTCTGAACTGGATAATGTCTTATGGTTCATATAGTTTAAACAACAGTGCCAGACTCCTGGTCTTTATAACCCTGAAGCTGAGCAAAACAGAAACTCCCTGCTAGACCCTCACAGAAAAAAATGGGGCAACACTAACTCTTATATTAGAAATCTGGAAACAATATAAAGTTAAGACACACAAGGAGCTTGTCCTCCAGTGAGAATAAAATGGTTATTCGTGTTTCAGTATACGAAGCCCAAATGCCTGATGAGAATGGAGAAAAACCTATAATGAGTCTTCATTAGTTTTAATGAGTGTAAACGTGGAAGCATTGAAAGAAGAGTAGAGGAAGCTAATTTTGAGCAGCAGGAGTCACACGAAAAACTCAGTCTATGGTGCACTATTTCTGTCATCCCATCCATTACAAGGCGGTGAAGTTTGAGGAACGCACTGAGAAATAAAGATACAGAGTCAGGCAGGTGTAGATCATGGAGACCTTGTGCTATGTTAGACAGTGTCTCTCCTAGGCCATTCCCTACTCAGTGGGTTTTCAAAGAAACAAACTTGGTCCCACTAGGCACTAAGAAGAGAGATTCACCACTCTGATTAAGAAACTTTCACTTTGATGAGCTATGTGCTGTGGAATAATCCTTCTGTAGGCTGTGAAAATGTGTTGGTCTCATTGTTAATAAAAAGATGATCGTCCAATAGTCAAGCAGGATTTGGGGGGCAGAGAGAATGCTGGGGAAAACAGTGGAGTCAGAGGAGTCACCAGAGAGACACGGAGGTACAAGATGAAAGAGAGGTAACGCCATGTGGCAGAGTGTAGATTAACAAAAATAGGTTAATTTAAGTTGTAAGAGCTAGTTAGTAATAAGCCTGAGCTACAAGTCAATCAGTTTTTTTTTTTTTAATTAAAAATGAGAACTGGTTATTTGGGAGCAGCTGCTGGGATACAGAGAAACTCAGCCTACAGTTATATATTGGAGATGAGCCTCAGAACATTTTTATAAAGAGTTCCAGTTCTTTTCTTTTCTTTATTTTTTGAGGCAGGGTTTCTCTGAGTATCCCTGGCTGTCCTAGAACTCACTACACAGACCAGACTGACTTCAAACTTAGAGATCTGACCACCTCAGCCTCCCAAGTGCTGGGATTAATGGTGTGTACCACCACAGCCTGGCTAAGAGTTCCGATTGTTAAGGTAGAGAAGGGAGGTGATAATCCTCTTGCAGATGATGAGGAATCAATACTTAGTATTTATCATGGTACAAGACACTAGACAAAACTGAAGTTCATGAGGCCAGCAATCAGTCACAAACTTGTTCAACAGTAAATGTTCGTGTGTCTGGTACTTGCCAGGATGCTGAGAGTAAACAAAACAGATGTTCTGACTGTCTTCCCTTCTCCAGACCTAGACTCCATCATTTTTCACTTGCACTGTGCCCAGCAAGCCAAAACATGTGGACCATAGCAAGAACTCATCTTACTTCTGCCTAAGGATTGTTGGCCTGGAACACAAGACAGAAGCTAAGGTAAGTGAATCCTAATCTTCTTCCCTGTAGGGTTGCTGGAAGAAATGAGTCATGTTAAGGCAAAGGCATAGTGGCTTTATCCACATGGTCTCCAAACTCAGGCCTGCTCCCTTAATTTGCCCCTTGGACCTAAGCATAGTACTCCTACTGCCTTATTACTAGTACAACCAGTTCTCTTTGGCATCACATCTTGTCTGACCTTCAGAAATGTGGTAATTCCCCCCTTTACTCATCAGGAATATGTTCCAATGGGTGTCTGAAACTATGAATGGTGCTGACCCCAATATACAAGCTCTGCAAAATAACAGCCGTTGATCAAATATCAAAGATATCTACAAAGCGACTTTGGGGCAATTAATACATACAATGTGGATATACTGGACAGTTGGAAGATTCATGGGCTACACTGCCTGCCTATTATGACTCTATATAGACCAGACTCCTTGGGAACACCAAATTTTACAAGTATGTAGAATGAAGTCCCAGGTGAGACTGAAGAGCTAGGTGCTGTTGGCATCAAGCTAATGGAGTTGAGTCAACAGTCATATGAAGGAGAAATCCATAAAGGGAAGGACTGGAATTTCCCATTGGATTGAACAATCAGAAATTGTTTCCAACCATTTCCTGGGCACGTTCAGCAAGAGGAAGAGAGCAGAATTGAGGGATAAGTCAGAGGTGACTCAGAGGAGGAGGTGTGAGACACCATTTATCTAGAAGCTCATTAGACAAAGTGAGAAGGAGGTAGGGAAACAGGGAGAAGGAGTCTTTTTAGATCCAAACCGTGGGCTGTCAGGAAGAGCAAGTCTTGAGCACATTATCATGATTAACTAAAAGAGCTGAGGAAAAAAAAAAAAAGCTAATATCAACGGATGAGGAGATAACATCCTTCCTGAGCCCAAAGAGATAGACTTGAGCGACTATATGTAGGGTAGGCACCTGAAGAGACATGGGTAGGCACATGTGAATGGAATAAAATCAAAGTCGTTAACACAGAAGAGGCTTGGAAGGTGGGCAGTTTCAATAGGGATGGCACAGACGATCATCAGTGAGAGGCCTTAGGATAGAGATGCTGTGAATCAATTTTAAATTAAAGAAAAACATGAGAGAACTGTGGTGATATATTATGTATCAAATAAAGTTTGCCTGAGGATCAAAGGACAGAGCCAGCCACTAGATTAAACATAGATGCCAGGCAGTAGTGGCACACACCTTTAATCCTAGCACTCAGGAAGCAGAGATCAGTCTGGATCTCTGTGAGTTCAAAGCCACCCTGGACTACATGAGATTGATTCAGTCTAGAAGAGAAACAGAGCCAGGCAGTGGAGGCACACACCTTTAATCCTAGTATTTTGTAAGCACACACGCCATTAATCCCAGCACCAAAAGGAAGTGAAATGGCTGGGTGGAGAAAGGCATATAAGGTGTGAGGAGACAGGAACTAGAGCCTTTTGGCTGAGGTCTCTGAGGCTTTCAGTCAGAGGATGCCTGGAGATAGGATCTCTCCTTCCATTCAGCCTGAGAATTTGGTAGTGGTGAAAAGTTTCTCTAGTGGCTTTGTCCTGTGTCTCTCTGATCTTTCAGCATTTACCCCAATATCTGGCTCTGGGTTTTTTATTATAATACCATTTACAATTCATGCAGCAGAGAACTTTATATTTTCTTCCAAACTGAACCTGAATTTCTTGTCCTCAGGCCTCTGTTTACTTTGGGAATGTTCTATTACAATCTTGTCTGCTGCTTACCAGTTATTATCCCCAGACAACAGCCTTTCATTTTCTCCTCTTAATTTATTCCTTCAACCTAGAATGTCTTTCCAAATCCCATCATCAATTTAGTGAGATGAATTGTCTCCTCAAAATTCAGATCCTGTTGGAACCTCGATTAGAACCATACTGAGGAATAGTCTGCCATTGTAATTCAGCTAAGAGATTACCCTAAATTTAGGGTGGCTTTTATCTATGACGCCAACTGACCTTATAAGAATGGGAAGGGAACAAATGGAGACAGTGTAAGTCCATGTAAGGACATGGAGTTATGGAACCACAAGCCAAGGAATGCCAAGAGACACCAAGGCTAAAAGACACAAGGAAGGATTCCCTCCTCTTCAGAGGGGTATAGGAACTGAACTCAGTACCTCACACACCCCAGGCAATCAGCCATCAACTCTACCATTGAGCTACACTCCAGGCCCTCCCTTAACATCTTGATTTCTGACAACAAACCCTTATCAAATACCATTAAGCTGAATTTTCCTGCCCCACCCCCATTATTTGGGATGTAGGGACTTAAACAGCTAATTGATCTTTTATGCTAACTTCCTTATCAGGAACAGATTGCTTTCCTTTGAACACACTGAAATTCTTCATGGTGAGGCCCACATCCAGTAGCTTTTTAGATCACCTCACAAACTATTGTGTACTTCACATTTGATGAATGAGTGGCTGGTGGCAGTCTCAGCCTTTGTACTCATGTCTTTAGGTATCAGGCAAAGACACTAGTCTTTGGGTTGCATCTTTAAAACATTCAGCAACACGTCTGAGCACTAAGTACCAAAGCATTTAGGCTGTAAGGGAATAACTGCTCACAGGGTTACTATCTTCCTTAACAAGATCTAATAAACTAAATGGAAAACATCTCTTCATTTTAAAGAGAAAAGGCCAAAACTGTGTTCTGGTGTGACTAAGCCTCCCACCTCGATCAGTAGACCCAAATAAGCCTCACTTCTACAGAGAAGGATAACACAACTGTCGCTCCAAGTCAACCTTGAACCCAATAAGGGAACTGCAATCACTATGGCCATACTCACTCTGCCAAAAAAGACCATCAATTAATCATAATTCTGGCAGTCATGGCCTTAGAAAACTACATTAGTGTCTTCCCTCATCATGCTCAAGATGGGCAATTTGGGGAAGATCACATTGTATTTTGTTTCATCAGTTAAACTGCTAAGATGCTACGAGTTATGAATGCTCTCATAACAGCTCATATACACCATGCAATAATATCCAGAGACCTCATCACCCCAGCCCGTCCTTGGGATGCCAGATACCTGCCAAACAACAACAACCATGATCTCCTCTACCACACATCCAAACACCATGTCCTCCTAAGTATGGTGCCTCGGGTCCAGTCTCTCTGCTCTGGAGCCCCTTCACTCATTTCTCATAACTCACATCTATGCCACTGAACCCCACTGGATTTAGCAAAACGCCTCTTGAGCTGTTCTACAAATAAAAGTGCTAGGCTTCTGAGGCTCCAATATTAGAAGCTCAAGGTGTTTTAAATACCAGGTGTTAATTGCAAAGACAACTAGTGTGCTCAAATGAAGAGAAAGAAAACCAAAGGGTCTTAGGGCAAAATTCAACAGAAGAAGCACTTGCAAACTTCAGGGTAATAAAACTGTCAAGAGAGCTTTTCAAATTCTATTACCAGGAGTGCTAATTAAAGTTATTTTTCCTAAATCACCACTCACTATGTAACAGCATTTCTTTGCTCATGTCACGATTTGCCTTTGTGCTGCAGTGCCGACCTACACGGGGTCTCACTGCACAGTCTGATCCTATCAGCTTCTAGGTTAAATTGGTTCCCTGGGCTAATCCAAATTCTAGTTATAAACATTTCTATCCCCTAACTCGGCCTGATTTATGGACTAACAGAAAGATTCCACATCCTAGCGCCTAGCTTGTAATTTCAAAGGTGCAGGTATATACCTCATCTTGGGTTTTCAAAACACGTGAAAACATTTTGCTTAAATCCCAAAGTTGCATTGCTTAAGTGGCCGCCACTGCATATTGCCCTCAGCCAGAATTCACACACCTAGCTAAAGCTAGTCCCTGACTGGATGGTTTCATTTTGTTAGACTTTTGAAAGAGAAACTTTCAAACAATGACTTTTCCATTCTATGACAAACCATAGCACAAGGAGTTTTTCTCCGGAGGGCGGGGGGAATCGGCTGTTTTTAATTTTATAAACATGTAGCTAGTTAAAATAGGCTGTAAACCACATTCCATTCTTTGCCAAGTCACCTCTAAATGAAGACGACTTGAAATATTTCTACTGCAAAGTGCAGCATCGTATTTTCTAATCAAAAACTTTAAGTCAATAGACGGTAAGTTTAATTACGTAAAACACAAATCTGTGATGCGATATTCTTTAGAAATTCATTAAAAATCGGATTTCAAAACTTGTTCCAGGTGGAAGGTGGACTGTAACTTCCTGTTTGCAATCACAACCCGGGCAGGAGGCTCAGAGGCGGAAGGGTCAGCTGGGTTTCGGTGTCGGGGAGGAGGCAGGAGGACGTGGCGGCTGCGGAGAGGAGGGGGGGCGTGGGAAGATGGGGGGCCGCCACTCACCCGCCGGGAGCTCGGGCTGGATGCGCCGCCACCGCAAGGCCCGCTCGCCCAGCACCACGTCGCAGCTTTCCCTCTGGATCTCGAAGATGCCCCTAAGCAGGACCCGCTCGGCCGCCACCTCTGGGAGCTGGGGGGACCCAAAGGGCGTCCCCTCCTCCAGGGCGCCCACCCGGTTCCCGCGTTTCCCCAGGAGCATGGCGGGCGGCGAGCTGGTCGAAATTGGCGACCCTCACGAGGCTTTTTAGGAAGGAAGAGTGTCTACAGCCTCGGCCTTGGCCGCGTCCGGTGCTGCCAGGGCAACCGCGCAGCGAGCCTGAATGGAGGCGGGGCGGGAGGGCGGGGCCGCTGGAGTTTCCCCTGGTTTCGCTGTCCTCTGTCCTCTCTGGGCCTTGCTGCCCCTTAGGAGTTCGCGGGCTACAGCATGCCCCAAATTGGCTTGGTAGACACCACCTGGTCCCTTGTTAAATAAAGTGCAGGTTCTTATCAAATAGGTCTGAGGGTACCCAAAATACTGAGTGGTGACTCATGCCTTTAGTCCCAGCACTCAGGAGGCAGAGGCAGGTGGACTTCTCTGAGTTCCAGGCCAGGTGGAGCTACATAGTAAGACTCTGTCTTCTTCCACCCCCCCCCCCCACCACCACCACCACCACAACCGCCACCAAATCTGCATCTCTAAGAATCTACTTATTGGGTGATTGAAGAAGTTGCTGGCCAGGAGACACAAAAAAGAGTTTCCGTGTGGAAGGTTCTGTCCACCTTCTCAGGGGTCTCCTCTGAGATTCCCCAAGGAGCTGCCTTACCTCTATGACAACGTTTGTATCCTTGCCTAGGAGTATCCACAAACTCCTGATTTGCTTAGACAAATGCGCACCTTACAAAGCTAAGATTAAGGGTAAGCACATCCCTGGTGTAGTGCAACTATTTAGAGCCTTTCCCCAGATGCCTCTTCTTCAGCTTTGGCTGTGCCTGGGCCTAACACTGCTGTAGAGAGACTGCAAGGAGCAGGTGTTGTCCAGCAAAGCACAGCCACACAACCGCTGTTCAGCAGTGAGGCCTCAGTGTTCACGTTCAGCTTCCTCTTGATAATAGGGGTGCTTTTCCGCCACTGTGATTGCTTATTAGAGTTACCTGGGGGGTTGTCCTGACCACCTTTGAAGCCAATTAAATTGCAGTCTTCAGGGATGGGGTCCAGATTTCAGACACAGTTCCCTGTGTAAATCCAATATTTAGCCAAGACTGAGAATCGCAACCAGAAAGCAAGAGTGGACTGGGCGCTAAAGGGGCTTTACAAGGTCCTTAAAATGCTATGGGGTAGGAGAAGTCAGGTTTTGAAGGGGGATTTAAAACCAGGGTCTCCTGTATTAAGGATTCTGTTCATCTCATGGGCAGCCAGTTCACACTCTGTCCTGGTCACACTCAGTCAGAAGAGCTAGCTGCAGGAGAGTTTCTCTGCTCTCAAAGCTTGAACCGTTTGTTGTTGCCAAATCCCTTCCAAACACAAATCTCCAGCATGCCAGGTAAGCAGGGACTTCAGTCCAAGGCACTGAAGGCCAATGCTTAGCCTTCCTGGGCAATCAGTGAAGAGCCCCGGTTTCATCTGATGGCAGCCAGGGAGCTGTTCCTTGGAGCTGGACTCCAGCTACGGCTAAGCCTCTTGCAGGCAGTCACTGATGGGAAAGGGCTGTGCCTGTCCCAGGAAGAGTTCAGTTCTAGAGTTAACTTCTTGTATTCACAGCTGTCAGGCAGATTCGAGCTCCTTGGCATTTGAGAAGCTCCCGGAGAGCCAAGGCAAACAGGCCAAGGCAATGGCTACTTCTCAGGACCTTTACAAAGGGGCAGGTTGCCATTTATCAAGCTTCAGCCAGGCCAGGAGTTGCAAACATTGGCTTTGACTTGCCTTGAAGATGGAAGTAATAAGGTCCATGCTCCCACTTTTTCTCTCTGTTGAGCTGACTCCTTCAAGGGTTCTAAAGATTTCTGTGCTTCCAGACCCAGGTCCTTAGGATCACATACACACACACACACACACACACACACACACACACACACACACACACAGGCCAGGGTCCCAGAGATGATGCCATCAACTCCAGAACTGTTCTGAACTTCAGATATTATGTTCCAGGTGGCTAAATCTCACCTCTGTTTACCTGACCAGTAAACCTCAGAGATGTATCTAACTCACTATTTTCCATCACAAATATGTTCTTCCCAGAATGTTTTAAATCAATGAATATCATCAGAATCCCACGCACTATCTTTTTATCCTTTGTCTCCTGCCTCCCATTCAACTCACTACAAATCCTGTCCATTCCACCCCCATGGCTCACTCCTGTCAGCCTGCCCTCATCTGTGCACTAGCGTGCACAAAGACAGGAATCATACAGGTTGTGTGTGATGGGACACACCTATAATCCCAGCCCTCAGGCAGAGGAGTGGAGGAAGGAGGGTCAAAAGTCAGGGTTTTCTTTGGCCACATAATGAGTTCTGGACCAGCTTGAGCTACATGAAACTGTCTGAATCAAAAAGAAAATCAAGGTGTCAGTAAACCTCCCATTTTTCTTGGGGAGTACTCATTCCTCGACCCTTCGAGCTCCTAGAGCTATGCTGCTTTTGGATTTCACTCTTTCTTCCATCTTCCACGCCAGCATGTTTCATAATCTTTCTGTTTCCATTCATTGATCCCCTTTCTTTGTCTGACCTTGAACATTCTCTGTCCCTCTTACAAGGGAGTGTGTGATTCCATGAGAATCGCCTAGATAATCCTCAGCTCAATGGCATTCACAAAGTCACCTTTGCTATAGAACATAATATATTCACAGGCCCTAGAGATTGAGATTCACATAGTTGTAGGCTGTTGTTAATCTACCACACTCTCCTCTATTTTTCTTTAAAGAAGTTACTATTACCTGTTATACACTCGAGTGTATGTACTTCTTCATGTGTTGTCTAGCTTCCTCATCAGTGAGGAAGCACTTAGTATCAGGACTGCAGTATAAGAAGTACTCAGACATCACCTTGCTGCTGTAGGAATTGAGCTCCTTTAAGGCAGAGCAATTAACTTGTTCGCCACTGAGACCCCAGCATTTAGCATAGCTTCTAGTATATAGGAAGTGCTTGATAAATATCTAAAAGGGTTAATGAACTCCTTCAACATTTGTAACAATGAGTCTAAAGTATCACAATTTTTTCTCTTAGTTCCAAAAAATCAATTGTGTCATCATAAATGATCCATATAAGTGCCAATC